>NW_018252393.1:38269-42008 GCF_001263595.1 Phalaenopsis equestris
GAAAAATGCTTAAATGAGTAAAAAAGGATCAAATTTGGAGCAAAAAGGTGAAAAATATGCAAATGAGTTTTGGTGCTTAAGAGCTAGATTCGACGCTTAAGCATTGGTTAAACAGAGAATGTCGTGCCTAAGCGCCAGAGATCCCGCGCTTAAGCGCCAGTGGCAGTTACTAGACGAGTAAAATCAGTTTTTGCAAAGTTTGAAGAGGTTTTTGAGGAACCCATTGGCATAATAGGTGGTTTTAACCACCATGAATTAAAATTATCATGAAAGGATGCATCTCTTAGGGAAATACATCAAATCTAGACATATTTTGAAAAGTTTCCAAGAGACCTCTTGGAAAACTATAAAAGAAAGAAGAGAGGACTTTAAAAAGGGTCCTAAAAATACTTGGAAAGTTTTAAAAAATCATCAATTTGGGGAGTTAGTTTGGAGACATTTTTAGGCACCACTTTTACTTTTATTTTATCCTCTTTGTTAGTTTATTTTGAGTGATTATAAAGAGAAGAGATTCAAAGGAACTTCAAAAGTTTGGTGGAGAACTTGAGATAAGTTTTTATATTTTTGCTTTGAGACTACTTTTGATTTTAATTGAGACTTGTTGTTTGTTTGACAATGATTTCTACTTTTAAACTAAAATGTGGTTTTATTTTCTCCATGGATTCTGATTAGTTTTCTTTATCTTTCTTCTTAAAATGATAAGTAATTAAGTTTTAGATGAGAATTGTGGAGAGTATTGATCTTTAATGTTGGAAGAAGTTGTGATGATTTAAATCCATGCACTTCATTTACTTCTTGATTTGGCCAATCCATATGTTAAAATTTATTGTGAGAACATGTAAGAACCAGGCTGGTATTGTCTCAGTCAACAGATGGAAAGAATCACATGAGGTTTTATGAATAGATTGTAGTTCATATGATTGAGTGCAAATAAATAGGAAAATATTCATTGAAGGGTGCAAAGTTAGAGGACTTTAAAGTGACAGGTTAAAGCCCCCAACTTTGTTTATTATTTTAGATTCTGATACAAGATGTTAGCCCCCATGTGGAGGGAATCGAGGGAACTCTAAAGTGAGAGCTAGTATCTTCCCTACCTAGCCGGCCTTGAGAACTATTCAATTTTTAAATTAGTTAATATTCTTTATGACAACTCTAGTAAGGGTAAAGAATATTATTGCTCTTATTTGGCACAACACAATTTGCTTACTTCCACAATAGAATTCTTATACTTATTACTGAATTGTGATAAGAAGAAAGATATTTTTCTTATTACGTGCTTTTCATCTACAAAACTCTAGTTATCTTTTTAAGTTTTTACTATTTTGTCAAAATGTCAAAAATACTAAAAACATTTGAATTTTTATTACTAAAAAATATATTCAGCTCAAGTAATTATCTTTTTAAAAATAGAAGTTTTCTAAAAGTGCATATTATATAAATTCCCCGTGGGTTCAATATTCTGGTCTTAATCAAATAGTCCTATATCAGTTGATAATGATACGTATACTTGCGTAGTATCCCAATATATATAAATTAAAAGTTAAATTCTTATTTTTCTTCAGGATCAAGTTTTTGGTTTTGTTGTAAAGTAAGTTATTTTAGGAAGATCTTATTATAGTATTTTATTTTATGTTAGTGTATGCATAGTTTAGGTCCTGAAGGACTAGTGCCCTACGATTCTAAATTAGAGAGAACTATTAAAAAAATAAGAAAAATAAAAAAAATAAAAAATTTTGAAAAATCTAAAAAAATTTCAAAAATGGCAAACCAAAATGATCAAAATGCTAAAATTCATCAAGAATATAGACCTTTATGAGATTATGCCAACCTTACGATAGATGAACTTCATTGTAGTATTCAAAAACTTAATGTTGTGGCTAATTCATTTGAACTTAAACCTACTATTATCTAAATGATATCAAATAATCCGTTTGGGAGATCACCAATTGAAGATCCAAATTTACATATTGCTAATTTTTTAGAGTTGTGCGCTACATTTAAATACGATGGTGTGTCAAATGATGCCATAAGACTTAGTTTTATTTCTTTCTCACTAAGGGATAAAGATAAAATGTGGTTGAATTTGTTAGCACCTGGATCTATCAGAACTTTGGGTAATTTAGCACCAAAATTCCTTGCTAAATATTTTTCACCGTAAAAAATTGTGAAGCTTAGAAATGATATTACATCTTTTAATCAATTTGAAGGGGAATCTATTTATGAAGCATGGGAATGATTTAAGGAACTCTTAAGAAAGTGTCCACACCATGCTATACTAGATTGATTAATATCTCAAACTTTTTATAATGGATTAGCTGGATCTCTTAGATCTATTATCGATGCCGCAGCTGGTGGTTTGTTGATGTCAAAATCATTTCATGGAACTTATGATTTAATTGAAGAAATGGTTACCAATAATTTTCAATGGCCTTCGGAGAGAGAGAATTCTAAGAAAGTAGCCAATATTCATGAATATGATGCATTTACTCTGTTAACAAATCAAGCTGTTACAATTTCAAGGAAATTAGACAACTTGGAATGAATTTTTCTCAACCAATCTCCATGATTGAAGAGAACTCATTCAGCCAAATGGTTGATCCTCAAGCATCATTATAAAATTTGAATGCCATAAATAATAAGAAGAATACCCCTTATTCAAATTATTATAACCCAGGTTGGAAGAACCATCCCAACTTTAATTGGAATAATACTACGGGTGGTAATAATTAGTAATTGAGGAACAATCAAGGAAACCTATTAGGAAACTGGAACAACCAAAGGAATAATAATAACTATAGATTTATTTATCCTCTAGGTTTCAACAGTAACCCACAATTTAAGGAGAAGAAGTTATCTATATGAGAAGTGGTGGTACAAAAGGGAAATCAGTTACACAGTCAAGGAGCTACAATTAAAAATATTAGAATCAACATGGACAAATTGCAACTTCATTAGAATCAACAGAACACTTCCTAGTAATACTGAAATAAATTCAAAAGACTAGAATAAAGAGCAAGTAAAAGTCGTTCAACTTACTAGCTAAAGAGAGTTAAAAGGTAGGGACCAAAAAGAAACTGGAGTAGAGAGAAAAAAATTGAAGAGTCAAAAGAGGACGCTCCAAAAGATTTTAAAAGACCTATTTCTCCACTTAAAGTTAATTTAGAAAAACCACCACCTCCATTTACTCAGAGAATTTGTCAACACAAGTTGGATAAGCAATTTTCAAAATTTCTAGAAATTTTTAAGAGGCTAACAATTAATATTGCATTTGCTAAAGTCTTAGAATAAATTCCAAGCTATGGAAAGTTTATGAAGGATATTCTCAATAGGAAAAGAAATTTTTAAGATAATGAGACTGTTGCACTTAATAAGGAGTGCAGTGCAATTATTCAGAAGAGCCTTCTTGCAAAGCTTAAAGATTCTGGTAGCTTTACAATTCCATGTGCTATAGGAGACAGATTTTATGGGAAAGCTTTATGTGATTTAGGTGCAAGCATTAACCTTATGCCATTATCAATATTTAAAAGATTGGGATTAGGAGAAATAACTCTTACTACTGTAACTCTGCAGTAAGTAGATCGTTCGATAACATACCCTAAAGGAGTTATAGAGGATGTCCTAGTGAAAGTGGATCAATTTATCTTTCCTGTTGATTTTATTATGCTAGATATAGAGAAGGAAAAAGAGATGCCTAACATTTTGCAGAGACCTTTCCTAGCCACAGGAAGAGCAATGATAA
>NW_018252394.1:0-26633 GCF_001263595.1 Phalaenopsis equestris
GTCAAAACCAGAGTGGAACCATTGAACTGATTTGGTTTTTAAAGAACTGGTCGGTTCTAGTATTATCTAATTTTAGCTTTTTGGTTTAGATTGGATTGTTATATATAAAATATATAAATTAAAAATGAAGAAAGTATAATGTTCTAAAATTTTAATTTAGAATAGTAATTAAAATGAGCAAATGTAAAGTGTTCTAAATTAAAATATTTTTTTGATTGAATCAACAAACATAATATAATTGCATCATTATTCTATTATTTAAATTATAATAAAATCATTTTAAAATTTGTTATATCTTTCGGTTCAACAACGTTAAACCATTGAATCTTGAACCTTTTATTCTTCTCCATCAATGCCCAATCCGATTTTCACTATATTGCATGCATCAAAATATTATAAGGTGGTGTAAATAATATTTGTAAAAAAGGAGCCAGTCGATCAGCTAAAGGCAGGGTAACAATAATTTTTTCAAGCCACAAATTTTGCAATTTATAGAGGGAAAATATAAGTTATAAAGATTCTGTGTAAGAATTACACATATATGAAATTTGCACCATTTCCTAAGAAAATAAAAAAATAGTATTTGATGAAACTCTCTCGTCTTTTTTAGTAATGGACAAACGCTGTTATACCTAACCTTATCACATTATAATTGATGATTTTTTTTTGCTTGCCATATTGCATTATGTATGGTTGGTGGTATTTCTTTAATATAGTTAAGCAACTTAGTATATTACTTGATAAAAACGTTAATTTGACATACACATTTCATTGATCCATTTACTTAGAATCGATAATGCATCATGGTCAAAAATGAAAATTTTGTTATAACGGACAACCATCAACGCCCACCTTCCATAGTTTATGTACCATTCTCTATCAGATGAAGTTTTCTTTTACTTACAATGCAAAGATAAGTATCAAAACGAAAATTTAATGTATAAATATCTAAGCTTTATCAATTAATCTTAATGAAGCAACTATAATTCCACCTAAAAATAAAATAAAATAAAATAATAAATAAACCCCATATCCTTAGACAAGACTAAAGAAAAGGTGATTCATCCAAACTCAATTATCATTTTTCAGAATTCACCTTCCACATCGAAGATCACTCCATCAACGGCTTAGTATTTCTCAAAGAATGAGAATGCAGATGATGTAACTAACGCAATCTGTTCCTCAACCTTATTCAGCCCAGAAAATCATCAAACATCTCTCAGTAAATACTCTAGCCTATTGACTCACACAATGTATGCTCACCAATTCCGGCAGCAAATAAATTTTTTTTTGTGAAAACTGACATCCCAAAAAAGAAATGGATTGAAACGACCATCCAAACACTTGAAAACCTAAAACTCCAACACTCCGGATACGCCACAGCAAGATCCCATACCCTTTTTGCAAAAATTACCAAAAAAAAAAAAAAATCAGAAGCTTCAATCCATCATGTAAAACAAATATCTAAAAAAGAAATCAATGAATCCAAAGATAAAAGGGATAGGAGAGATCACTGGATTGAAGACAGGGTAATCCTTCGAGGTGGCAGAAAACTTGTTAGAGAATCTGGAACTAGAAGGAGAAGCACCAGCCTGTTTGCTACTGCTTCGAAGCAGAGCTGCGTTGATAGCCCGGTGTTCGACGGCTCCGGCAACACCGGCTTGGGAATTTGCTGCCGAAGAAGCCATGGTGTGGCCCAGCTCACGAAAATGCTTGCATTTTTTTTATCATTTACAGAGACTTTTGGGGGTGGGGAGGGGGGAGCGTTCCGGGCTGGGTATGAGCTCCTCAATTTATATTATCCCGGGAAGAATATGAAGGCCCACTACATGCATGTAGTAAGATCTTTTAGGGTAAAAGAGCATTGTATGGCTCTCAATTTTGTTGAAATAAAATAATTTACAAAAAAGAGCCAAAGGAACCAACCTAGCATCATATACAACACACACAAGAAAAAAGGAAATGTACCCTCACCGGAAAAAAAGAGAGAGAAAATACAACTCAAACACCCAACACAAAACAAAGAAAAGCACACCGCAAGCAAAAAAGAGAAAAGAAGCAAAAAAATTAAAGAAGATCCTTTATATTCAACTGTAACAGAACATCATGAACCTGCTTACTAATGAAAGACTAATGTAGATTCAAACCATACCTAGCTGCCCAATTAGCAGCCTCATTACCAGTCCTCTTACATGAGACCACTGAACTTGCATATTCTGAGATAATTCCTTAATAAGCTTTAAATGAAGAATAATGCTCAAATGTAAATCATTTCTGAACCAACAACACTTCCTAAGGACAAGAGAGTCAACTTCAATAATAATATAACTCCAATCAAGCTTCCTGGCAAATATGGGCCTGTTTGGGGCAGCTTATTTAGTGCGATGGCATTTTGAAAATGCACCTGAACTCTTTGGGTAAACTGCATTTTGGTAGCTTGTGCATTTTCAAAAAGCTGAAAATAGTTTTTTCACACCACACCAATCTAATTGCGATGGCCGTTTTCTGGATGCGGTCTGGCTTTTCCATAAAAATAAAAATTTGTAATAACTACTCTACTACTCTACCTACCTAGCTTATCAACAGATTATTTTTAATCAGCTTATCAACAAATCATTCAATAAGTTACAGCTGCCCCAAACACACTCTAAAAGACAAAATATCATTGCATCAACCTCGACAGTTAAGGAAGAAATAGGAGCTGTTGTAGCCGCAAACCAGCTCACAATAGAGCCCACAAAATCTTTGCATACACCACCTACACTAGCAAGGCTATTCTTCCAAAATCCATCAATATTAATTCTAAAAAAAAGGAGCACAAGGTTTACACGAAGCCACACTATGAAGGAAATTATCTTTAAGAATAAGAGGCAAATTCAGACTCTGAAGCAAACTGTCTTTAGTCCCAATGAAAGAAAGACTACTAATCAAATAATTAAAAAGCATACCCAAGGTACGATTAGTATTAGGAATATCCCCACTATACTTGGCAATGTTCCTAGTAATCCAAATGAACCACAGAATGACCAAAGACATGTTAGTGAAGAAAACTTTACCCAGGTTTCTCCAACCATCAAAGATATCAGAAATGGAACTACAATTACTTAAAAAAATTTCTATTAAAAAGTTTAATAAAAACCTGGTTCCATATTTCCAAGGCAAAGCGGCAATTACTAAAAATGTGGAATAGAGGTTCTACATGTGCTTTACAAAGAATACAACAAGAAGGAAATCCTAAGCCCTTTAAGTTTAATAAAATCATCATTTGGGATGATATTATGGAAGACTCTCAAAATAAAGAAGGACATAGAAGGCTTCAACCAAGGATTCACTTACGATTCAACATCTGAAAACACTGAAAACAGTTAGGAAAACATTTAGAATAAGAATATGCCAGGTTTGTCTTAATAACAGGTACATCATTCTTTCCAATTGTAATAGGAATATAATAAATAAACTTAGCATCATTGAAATTAACCAACTACATCAAATTGGCCTCCTTCCAACAATTATCTTGCCAGAGTTCATTATCCTTAACGTTAATATCGTAAGGACCACCATAACGGTTCAAAAGGGCACCATTACTCATTCAGTCATCAAACTAAAAAGAACAATTTCCATTGCCAAGATTCCAACAAATAAGACTTTCAGTATTGTCGATTGCCAAATTGGAAATTGTCGGTTGTCGGAATGGATATCCCGTCACCCGGTTTAATTTAATATATAAATATATATATATATATATATATATATAATTATAATTTAGGAAAAGTAGTATTTTAAATTTTGAAAATATAATACCGGACTGATCTCATATCCTCAATTATATATATAAGTTGGGAAAATTAGTATTTTAAATTTTGAAAATACAATACCGCACCGATCTCATATCCTCACAAGTTTAAATAAACTAACATTGTACCGCAAGCAATGCATCTATCCCAAAGAGTAGGCACACTACTTACTGGTAATGCTCGATTAAATAAAATAAGGAATTTATGACATTCATTTAAGTCTGCGAAAAAATCTTTTTTTTTTATGTTGACCGAGAGGTTTCGCTATTTAATATGAAAATATTAAATAGGGTTTATATTAAGCTGGTTTCTTTAAAGTTTCCAATAAGGGCAAGCCCCTATAGTTAATTACATCTTAGATAACCAAAGTCACTTAAGAAAACACTCGATAAAAATCAAGGGATATTGTCTTCAAAAATTTCAAGGGATAGGATTTTTCAAAAGATCAGACAAAGAGATGTGAAATGTGAATGACTCAAATTTGAAACATTTATTTTTGAAATCAAAGGAAGAATAACTAGGAGATGTCATGGATCCTTAGGGGAACGTTAGTGACTTCTTAAACTATCCTATGGTTCGGCTTTAATTTTGAGAAGGAATTATTGAATGTTTCATCCTACCAATTTTAATAAATAGGGCTTACATTTATGCAAGATGGTCACACAAATAACCTGGAAGATATACCTGGAAGATATGAGGATTTGGGGAAGTGAGGATTTAGGTCTGTGATAATGACAACCGCAAAATCCTAAAATATGTTAGGGCTTATATTGCACAACATGATTGTGCAAAAGCCTAAAAAAAAGTTAAGGATTTATGTCGCACTAGACGGAGAACCTCAAAATCTAATGGCTTGTTATTTAACTCTAAGAAATGATATGCTTTTGCAGATCCTCATGTTGTTGCATATTGTTGTTGTAGAAGGCTGCCCACAATGTTAACTCCAGGCTCCTCGGTGAAGTAGCAGTCCTAAAGTCTAAGGTTTAAAGGTTAAATGACAAGTTGAAGTTCAACCATTATGGGGGGAGGGGTAAAGTTAATTAGAGAGACATTGGTTAGGATCCCTGGTTCCCTCGTTCTGGTATCACTATTTTCTTTTGAATTTACTTAGCTTAAACGAGTTGTGAAACCCATTTAAACCGGGGATATCTCGTTCGCAACCGTGGGTTACCTCCTCCGAGGGACTCCTGTAAATTCAGAAGGACGTTTTATTTTTAGTGACATTATAAAGGATTTATGGTTACCTTTGAAACGATTTGTTTTAGGTTTTAAAAATGTTGATTAATTTTTGAAAAGTTATTTTGATTTTGTAAGTAAAGTAAAGTGCACAACCAAGCAGTTATGATATTTTGTTGTAAAAGTAGATTGTAGAAAGTAAAATGACAGAAATTAAATAACACTGTAAAAGCGTACCTGTCATCTTCTTTGCATTCCTAGTCCTATGGCTAGATCCTAGGCTACTAAAGAGGAAACTAGACCTCAACCAAAAGTGAGGTCAACAGCTAACAAACCCTCAAACAATGACTCAGTGAATCCCAAAAGATGTTAGTGGATGATTTTCTAGAACAAAATATAGCAACTTCAATTTGTCCTTCAAAATATCCAGGAAATTCCAAAGTATTCGAGGAATGACCCTGAACTTATTTAAAGATCTTTTGAAACATTTCGAGTTCATTTTGAACTTATCATATAGTTATTTTAATCATCCAAAGTCAAGTTAAAATTACCCCGTTATCCAGTGAACTTTGACATTCTAGTTATCCCAAGGACAGGGTACTCAGTTGATCAGTTGATATTTCATTTAAGAATTTTGCAGATGAATTCCCCTAAGGTAAGCTCAAGTTATTAAAGAGTTTGTACCCATTACTAAAGTTGGACTTGTGGTATTTTGAGGTGTTTACCATCAATCATGCTACTTTCTAAATTCCATCAAATAAGTTTAAATATCAAGCCTAGATCACCACTAAGCCCTTAACGATCTCTATGGGAAAATAAATGGATATTGTTAGAATTTTAATTTAGGTGATGTGTATCCTAATTAAAAGATCATATTATCATTAATTATGGACTTAAAATAAGTTGACTATCATCTCCCAAACTTAAGCCAATTACTTCAGAATCATTTGATTTTGATTAACTTCCAAGCCCTGAAAATTATAAGTTTATTTTTTGGAAAGGAGTTAAATTGGTTTCTACCTTTTACTCATTATGTTTCAATCATTTGAAATTATTCATTAGGATCAAAATTACCGATTTTTTCCTTTGATTAATCCTAAATTTTACTTAAGGGACCAAAGTCTAAAATGACCATTTTACCATTCGGGCTCTCCACCTCATAATTCATTAAGCACAATTCAAATGGCTTTGAAAATTTTAGAGTACCCTCTCCATTGGTCAATTAAAACATCAGAGGAGAAAATGTAATTTTGAAATTTTTTATTTAATTTAATTAATTATTTGAACCTAGAAAATAGGATTTTCAATATTGATTTATTTAATCAATCAAAGTAAATTTTTTTTTTGTTTATGGCAAAAATATTATAGGTTCACCTAGGTCAGATAAACACTTAGGCAAATCTCTATGATTTTCTAAATTAAAATTTTAATTTAATTTTATAATTGTTTATTGATTTTTAGTGATTTAATTAAATGGAAAAAATATGTTTTAATTACAAAATTATTTTTTATATTTTAACATTTTTATTAAACATCCTTGAGTCCAGAAAACTCAGAGAAATAAATTTTATATTTTTATGATTTTTAATTTATTTATTATAATTATTTTAATGAAAAGTAAAAATTAAAAAGAATACATTTTAGGCCTTTAAAAATTTATATTTAACTTAGGAGAATTGGAAAAAATATATTTTAATAAGTCCCAAGTGATCAAAAAATCATTTGAAAAATTTTGAAATGCTTTTGTATTTTTAGAATTTTTATTTATTTTAAAATATTTTTAATTCAAAATATGGCTCAAAAATGAAGTTTTTTCTCAAAAATATTTTTATTTTTCCTAAGTGCCCTTGATCACAAGGAACTCCGAAACCATCTTTTCATAATTTTCCTAAGTGTATTTATTTTAATATAATTATTTCTGTACAAAAAATATAAACTTTCTTATAAAATTAACTTTAATGTTCAAACTTAATCAAATAATTTTCAAATTTTTACAATGAATCAACATGATTTTTACACACAATGTTAAATTGATTTCATTAATTTCTTTTATTAATATTTACTTTAAGTAAATTTTTACAAGATATACAAATCTAGTTAGTTATAAAAATACATAAAATTATTCAATCCATCAGGATATTTTTCCTAGACCTCACTGACCACAGGAAACCTACCAAAATTTATCTCATAATTTTTTAAATGATATTTTAATTTATATAATTATTTTAAGCCAAATAGCCATCCAAGCTTGAAAAATAGGGTTAGAAGCACAGAGACACTCTCTGACCTTGAAAAAATTAGAGGTCATTCCCTCTGCCATGAGGAATGGACCCTAAAAAATTTCAAGCCATGATGAGCAATATTTAATCATAATGAATTAAAATATCATAGAGGTTATTTAATTATTTAAAAATCAAAGAGTCAACAAATAATTTTTATTTTTTGTCCACATTATTCTACTTTGTTCACTGAGCAAGAAAGTCTTTTTAAATTATTCTTATGATTTTTTTGTCATAAGTTATGAATTTTTTAAGTTCCAGTATATAAATAAATCAGAAAGAAGCCGTATTTATCTACTTATCCATGCGGTGCCACCTCATCTTTGTCCGCTCCAAAGTCTCCATGTGGCGCTCTGCCATTCGACGCTACCAGACTCCTAAAGGCCTCGCCAGCCTGCAGTTTCATTCTATTCATCTGTCCAATGCGAAAACAGACGACATCCATTTATCATCCCCAATTTCTCTAGCTCGAGAGCCATTAAACTTCAAACCTTAAGATCTCTCTTTATGCTCAACCAAATCAGATGTGGTTTGTTCCTACACCTTCATCTACTCAAAATAAATTTATCTATACATTTGATCAAGCATGAAAAACATTCAATACGTATGGAGAATCAAATTATATACAGTTTGAGGAGAGAGCTCAATACCTTTGTGTTAGAAGGGAGGCCTTTATAGAAGCTTCGAATGAGTCCAATGAACTTTCAGATGAGACCCTGGGCTGTGGTGAATTGTCTAGGTATGATTTTAATCAAAACCAATTTCAGGTGTTGGTCTAGAGCTAGGTTTGAGGCTCTCTGTGATGGGGGATCTTGTGGGGAATCACCTTCTCTCACTCAGGGGATGGTGTGTGCACAATTAGTTGGAGTTTGGTTCAGTGTGGAGCTGTGGAGAGATTTTTATTTATTTTAGAGCAAATTTTAGTGATGAAATTGGCCTAGTGGAGTGGTTCTGAGTGTTTGAGGGTAAGGGAATTTGACTTAGGAAGGTTTGGAGAAGCTATAGTGAGATTTGGTAGAGTTTCTCCAAGGTTTCAATCTCTTTCTCCTTTGGTCGTGGAGAGCTAAATTTATAGCCATGGCCACCGGGCTGAGCTCAGGGATGGCTGGTGGGTGCAATGAAGAGCTGAGGTGGAGGGCTAAATGTCACAAGTGACCAATCAGGGCTTAACACATTTGCTAGGTTCAAATTAAGGTATAGTTGCCCTTAGTTTTGGCTACTCTGATGACAAGGATGGCTGGCCAAGGCAGGGTAGGTACTTAGATGGCTCAAAAACCTGAGGGGAATCTGTCAAAGTAATTAATTTGGGTTGGTGATGGGTTTTGGTAAAGATCTCTTTGGCTTAAGCATTTTAGGAGAGAAATCCCTTAATAAAGGGGGCCTTTGGTCCATGGCTCTCATAGAGTGGGCTAGGTTGATTTAGCCTATTCAGTAAGAGCCAATTGGTGGTTGTAGTGGTCTTAGGTTGACCACTTTGCTAGGTTTGGTCCAATTTGGGTCATGGGTCAATTTTGGGTTCAAGATGGACTAAGTTGGGCTAGTCATGGCAGCAGGCTTAATTAATTGATCAATAGAGTGTAGATGATTGTCACATGGAGTTTATAAAAGATTTGGAGTGATTTTTAATTGATTTGGATGTTCAATTTGAAGGAATTTGGACATTTGGCCAATTTTGGAGATGTTGAGTTAAACTTGGGTTTGAGTTGGGCTAGAGTTTAGCTAAGGCCCAATTGATGGTTCAAATTGGTTCTCAAGATTTTCATGAAGAGTTTTGGATATAAATTGAGTGGAAATTTTGGGGTTATGGGGTTCAATTTGGTTGAATTTGGGGATATGGCTAATTTGGGGCAAAATTGTGGATTTTGGTCCAAGTCAAATTTGAATGAAATTGAGGCTTTATCAAGGTCAATTGAAGGTCCAATTTGATTTGGGGAAGTTCTTTAAGGAGTTTATGATGCAAAATTGGGACAATTGGATAGATTTGAAGGTTCAATTAAGTGAGATTTTGATTTTGGGTCAAATTGGGACATTTTTATTTGGGATAAAATTGGATTCAAATGTGGGTCAAATGGGCTTGGATTTAGTTTCAATCAAGCTTTAAAACGTTGATTTTGAGTTAAAATTGAGATTGAGGAAGATTGGGACCAAATTAGTGGACATTGGGGTTGAATTGGGGTAATTGTTGGGGTGAATTGGAGTGTCAATCACCCTACTTGAGCCTGGGGGTGAATTGGAGTGTCAATCACCCTACTTGAGCCATGGACCAATACAATTCCCTACTTTTGGTCCTTCCCGTACTGGTCCTAACTAAACCCTAGCCTAGGGCTAAGGGGTCTAAGGGACCATCTACATGAGTCTCCTAAACAATAGAATTCTCTACTTTGGGTCCTTCATGTACTGGTCCTAGCTAAACCCTAGATTAGGGTTGAGGGGTCTAGGGGACCATCTACATGAGTCTCCCAAAGAGACAAGTGATCAAAGTTGAGTAAGTTTGGGCTTAAGGTAGTGAGTGGGAGTGTAATGAGCAAGTGTGTGTGAGAGACTAACCAAGACCACACCACCAGAGGGTTAACTATAAGACCAAGCAATCCTATGAGAACTCTCCCTGTGCTCCTCCATATTGGCCTCACCTACAAAGTGCTAGAGGTTAGGACTAATATGTGGAACTTCAAGCTGAGCAAAGAAGAGTTTAGAATTTCTAATGGTGAGGGTTCCTTTTCTAGTCCTCTAGGAATATTTAGTAGGAAAGTCCTATGGCTAGAACTTAGGCTACTAAAGAGGAAAGACTAGACCTCAACCAAAAGTGAGGTTAACAAATGGAACCCCAATAGATGTGGTGTGCCGGGAAAGCACATCGCACATATTGGCGCTGACCAAAAAGATCAAGAAAACCAACACATACGCCTAAGAAAACACACTGAGAACAAAGCTTAGAATTGAGTGACAGTTGTTTCTGGTGGAGAGTTAGCAAGTGAAAATTTAATCAAAATCAAGGATTCAAAATGCTCGCTAGGAGTTAGATAGAAAGGAATTCCAAAGAAGACCATCAAGAAAAGAAAAAAAATGATGATCATAGTGATGATTCAATTTTAATTTGGTCTTGAAAAACTTTGATTTAGATTTAAATAGTTTTAGAGGATGGGAATCAAAATTTAGGTACTGACCCCAAAAAGAGAATCCATATTTAGGTGCCGACCTAGAAAAAGGGAAATCATAATTTAAGTATAGCCCCGTGATGAGAATTGAAATTTAAGTATCAAACCTGGAAAGAGAATCTTAATTTAAGTATCGACCTTGCAACAAGGGAATCAAAATTTAGGTACTGGCCCTGAGATGGAAATTGAAATTTATGTATCAACTTCAAAAAGATAATCAGAGTTTAGGTACCGACCTTGAAAGATGGGAATCCAATTTTAGGTACTGACCCAGAGATGGGAATTGAAATTTAAGTATTAACAGAGGGAAGAGAATCAACATTTAGTTACCGACCTAAAAAAAGGGAATCAAAATTTAGGTACTCACCCTGAGATGGGATTCAAAATTTAAGTATCAACCCTGGGAAGAGAATCAGAATTTAGATACCGACCTCGAAAGAAGGGAATCATGATTTTGGTACTAATTTCAAGAATTTCATCACTGTGGAAAATTTTCTCGAATAGGAAGGTGGAAATATATAGGAAATTTATAAGAAGCAGAGGACCTTGCACCGACCCTTGAATTTCATAAAGGCAGAAAATTTCTCGGAAGGAAGGTAGAAAATATAGGGAATTTAAAAGAATGAGACGACCTTGCACAAACTCTGGAATTTCATGAGGCAGAAAATTTCATGGAAGGAAGGTGGAAAATATAGGGAATTTAAGGGAATTGAATGACCATACACCGACCCTGGAATTTCATGGAGGCATAAAATTTATTGGAAGGAAGGTGGAAAATATAGGGACTTTAAAGGAATCGGACGACCTTGCACCGACCCTAAAATTTCATGGAGGCAGAAAATTTCTCAGAAGGAAGGTGGAAAATATATGGAATTTAAAGGAATCAGATGACTTGCATCAACTCTGGAATTTTATGGAGGTGGGAAATTTCTCAAAAGGAAGGTGGAAAATATAGAAAATTTGAAGGAATCGGTTGAACTTGCACCGACCTAGAATTTTGTTTGAACGGTTGCGATAGAGAGGGCTCCTTAAGCAATATTGTATTAGAAGTAGCATCTTCAACCTCTAAAATATTGTGGGAATCAGAATTTAGTTACTGATCCCAATTCTGAGATTGCTGAGTGCTGAGATTTTGTGAATACAGAGATTTCGTGAGGAGTGTGACACTCCGTAGAGGGTGTGAAGAAATTAGTGCAGACAAGGATAGTAGCACGGTAAAAATGGAGAGTGAGAAAAATCAAACTCAAGATAAGCAAATCATCAAATTTATCATTTTCTTTCATTTTTTTCTTTATCACAATTAATTATCAAAATATATTTTTCAAAATTTAATTTTTGTAAATTTAGATTTTAATATCAAATTTTTGTTGTATTGTTCTTTGTTCATCATAATTTAGAACCATTGTATGGTTTTGGGCTCATTATCAATCGTACAAAAGGGCAATTTATCAAATTCATCAGACTTTGGGAGAAATTTCATTAATCTGCTCCAAATATGAATGATAAACTTGAATACATGTTGAAGCATCAAAAGATAACATGTTGAATACATCTAAAACCTCATATACTGAGTACATGTCATATCTACTTCTCAGACGCAATACAAAAAGTGACCAAAAATTGTCTGTCTGTCCTCTGTGGCAACCTCATGATCAAGCTGACCTACTAAGCCACGCTATAGGACAAGAATTCTTTTCACGTGTACTTAGAGGTGCAACCATTTCATAGCTTGTACGGGTGCTACACTTCCAATTTTGGGTCTAGAAGTCACATAAACTTTGCAGTGTCGTGCTCCTGGAATGTAGTCTTGGCTAGATCTGCTCCATTTTCCTTTAGAATTAGTATTAAATCCACTGACAGCTGAATCTCGATGGATCATCTGAATTCTCCAGAGCCAACAACATCGATTTATTTTCCAAACAAAATGTTACTTCGGCTCATGAACGATGTCGTATAGAAGGGCCTTACAAAATCATGATAGTCTATGTGCGGAGGAATACAGTCTCCTTCATCATAAATGTTGATTATGCAGCTATTCAGAATGCAGTCTATTGGTAGTATGCTCCACTTGACCACCCTTATAATCATTCTTTTTATCTCAGAAGGTTAGAGGATCCACCTCGTCGTATCTCAAGATACCTGGGGGGTTCACTAGCCTATTGTAGCAACAACCACACTGGATGGTTATCCTACCTTTCCTACGCATCCATTTTTACGGCTTTGAGTAAGTTTTCCTCATTAACAAACTAGCTCAGCCTCTGTCCCTCAGGTCAAATACACAGTTAAGAATTCGTCTTTTATCATTTTTTGAGAAAACTCTTATATATATCTCTAGGCCTTCCAAGACGTTGACAAATTTTCCTTGGATTTCTTCATAAAATTCAAATTCTCCTTGACGGTAGTATGCTCCACTTGACCACCCTTTTAATCATTCTTTTTATGTCAGAATGTTAGAGGATCCACCTCGTCGTATCTCAAGATACTTGGGGGGTTCACTAGCCTATTGTAGCAACAACCACACTGGATGGTTATCCTACCTTTCCTACGCATCCATTTTTACGGCTTTGAGTAAGTTTTCCTCATTAACAAACTAGCTCAGCCTCTGTCCCTCAGGTCAAATACACAGTTAAGAATTCGTCTTTTATCATTTTTTGAGAAAACTCTTATATATATCTCTAGGCCTTCCAAGACGTTGACAAATTTTCCTTGGATTTCTTCATAAAATTCAAATTCTCCTTGATGACTCTGTTCATTCTTTTTAGTTCTGCCATAAGAATCATTTACGGTTGTCAAGGTCATTCCCTCATTTCAATATTCATGGGAAACCATGTCTAACTTGGCTCGGTATGCAGTGGAATATATGATTTAGTATCTTGGTGCGCTATCTTCTAGCACCCTGTGTTGGCAGCTGTATATTCTTCAAAGGAACTGTAGTGATCCAAATGGAGGACATTGCATCTTGGGAACTCCAAAAATGCTCCTCCTGTCGATGCTTGTGTCGGAATTTCAAAGTTTCATAATAGGAAACCTTTGCAAAGTTCATCTGAAATTTTTGGTTGTGTCTGCTCCGCAACAAACTCAGACTCATCCTCTGTAGCAGGCGGATTGGTAGAAGTCTCCCTCATGCATGGGTCATAATTTTTTTCCTCAGAAGTTGGGGTAAGTCTATCTTATGCTTCTTTCATTTGTCTTTTCTCCAAACAAAAGAAAGCTCTATACTTACGGCGGTTGGCTTTACAACATTGCGTTTCTCTGAGTGGCGCATCTAGCACTCTTTCTTCATCAGCACTAACCAAATTCCCCGTTGGTGCAGTTATCATGGGCGGTAGAGGACTGCTTCCTTCCATTGGATCTTGTTGTATTGCTGCTTTCCTTCTCTTTAATGAGGAGACTTCTTTTGTAACATTCCTTAGAAGTGATGCAATCCTTCTTTTTCCCGGCGACTAATAACGTCTATCAGGGGACCCTCATAGTCCACGTTGACCTGACTAAAGTCCAAGTCAAAGTCTATGATGCCACCCTAGGCTACCCTTTTTTTTATTCAGTGTGAGATTCAAGCTATATCTAAAAGTGAAAATCAGCTTTCGTCCCGACATTTTTCTGCAGAAGACAGAAAAACATCAGTGCGCTGAAGTTTAGCACGACGAAGAACAACAACGAAATATTAATTAAACAAAATTTTCAATTTAAACAGGTTCAAATTTTATTTATTAAATTTAATTAAATTTAAAGAGATTTCAAAATTAAAAACATGAGGAGAAAATTAAAGTGTGAAAATTCAAAAATTTTCATTTTATTGAGGTTAATTTTATTACAAAATTTTGGACCCTGTCACAAACGCTTGGCCAAATAAATAACCCCAGAACAAGCATTATTTTTAAAAATTCATTTCAAGAAATGTCATGTCGTGTAGTATATCTTCAAATATGAGCCATTAAATGGCAACATAGATCTTTTACCCCGAAAATCCACCAGTTGGTAAGATCATCCTGAATAAACATTTTCTATGAAAATTGGTCCCTCCCAAGTTGGTTCAAATTTTCCACCCATCTTGCGATATGCAAGAATAGGTCTTTTGAGAACAAGAACGAGGTAACCAACTTTGAATGCCCTCGGTTGGACCAATTTGTCATGAGCCTGCACCATCCTTGCTTATTAGAGCTCTAAATGTTGATGTGCTTCTAAATATTTTCCTTTAAAACTTTCCAATTCTATAAGTTTGAGCTTTGCACTTTATTTTGTTAAATATCAATTGGCGATGACAACTTTAAGAGACTGTGACTGGACTTCTAGTGCAGTACGACCTCAAACCCGTACATAAGTGTATAGGGTGTACATTTAGTGGGAGTTCTGAACGTTGTCTGGTAGGCCTACAGAGCTTCTAATAGTTTATCATGCCATCCACTTTTATTTTCATCTAATTTCTTCTTTAAGAGTTGCACGATGGTTTTATTAAATGCCTTGGCAAAGCCGTTTTCCCTAGGATAGTAAATTGTAGAGTATCTCCAGTCTATCCTATGTCGTTTGATAAAATTGTTGATCTTTGTGCTCTTGAAGGTTGTTCAATTGTAAAAAATCACTCTGCGTGGTGCACTGAATGGGTAGACAATTTGACCCTTGAAAAATTGAAGGATATGTTGTTATGTAACCTCTCGTAACAGTACAACTTTTGTCCACTTGGAGAAGTAATCTCTATGGCAAGAATAAACATGTGTCCCTTATAGGATGGATAGTCTATCAGACCTATTATATACATGCCCCAACACCTGAATCGCCATGAGGCAATGGTTGAGTGTAGCACATTTGAAGGTTGGTGCATGACCACCCCATGCACTTGAAAAAGTTGAAACCTTCTATTTGTATCCATGCATACAAGTATCATCGCTGACCAATAATATCAGAGTCTTTTAATCTTCATTTTCATCTTTGGCCCAGACTTTGGCCCGGACTGGTGAGCTCCACACAATCTGGCATGTACTTCTCTTTGGCCCAGACTGGTGAGCTCCGCACAATCTGGCATGTACTTCTTTGATGATATTCTGTGCTTCGACACTGCTTAGTGCCTCTGCTCTGGTTACACCCTTTCAGCCACATCTAATTGAACAATCTTCTGTAAAGGACCTCCCCCACCAGAGCATGTGACATAGCTCTTCTTGAGATGTGATATGCTTCAAACTTGTCTTCTGACAGCTTTCCAATTTGTAAATATTCTATTAATTTTTGGCGCCAATATTCGTTAATGTCAGCAACTACGATCATCATTCCTTCTTCTTTTTGGAGCTTGTGTAGATTGTCATGGTCGATTCGAGACAAAACTTGACATCCTTGTACTGTAATGTCATTGGAAACCTCTGGTGGACACGCCAATTCCTTAGCAGGTTTTGCTAGAGCATCGACATGGGTGTTATCTCCCCGAGGAATCTGGTATAGAGTCACATTGGGAACTTGTTTTAGCAGATTCATCATTTACTGGTGATATTCCGTTAGCCTTGGTTTCAAAATCTTATGATGTCCGACAACTTGTGTGATGACGAGTTGTGAGTCACCATAAATGACAATGTCTTTTATATCCATTGAGATTACCAACTCAAACCCAGTGATCATTGCTTCTTATTCTGCTTCTTCGTTTGTACATTGTTCTATCAGGTGATAAAAGATTCTCAACATACCTCGATCTGGAGTGTTGAAAATCAGACCAATTCTTGATTTTTCTGGTATAACTACTTCTAATCCTTTGTCCTTTCTGGCTGATGAAGCCCCATCGAAGTACATTTCCTAATGTCTGGCACTGGACTGTTTTATTTATAACATTTGTTGATCTGACAACTCATCATTGAGAGGGGACCCAGCTGGAAGTGGGCGTGCTGCGAGAAAATTTGCTAAAATCTGTCCTTTGATAGCACGAAGGGGAACAAAAGTTATATAGAATTGTAATAAAATCATTGACCACATTGCTAAACGTCCAAAAAGTGTTGGTCCAGTCATCAAATGTTGTAATGGATTAACTTTTGAAAGAAGAGTAATTTTATGAGAAAGCATGTAATGCCTAAGCTTTTGGGTGACGAAAATTAAAGCTAGATGTTGCTTCTCAATAGGTGGATACTTTACCTCTGTCGGTATTAGACGGTGACTGAAGTAGTAGAGTGTGTTTTCCTTACCCTCATCATTGACTTGAGCTGATAGGGCTCTGAGAGAGTCAAGTAAGGTTACAGTATAAAGTATCAAGGATTTTCTTGGGATAGGGGTTGCCAAAACAGGAGGTGTCATTAAATATTGCTTAAAGTCCTCAAAGGCTTGTTGGCATTTCTCTTCCCAAAGAAATTTGACATCTTTTTTGAATAATGTTGATAAGGGTTGACACCTAACTGAGAAATTAGAAATAAAGTATCTCAGATATGCTAACTTTTCTTGAAAGTAACGTAGTTGTTTCAAGGTTTTGGGAGGATGCATTTCCAAGATAACATTAATCTTATCTTGGTCAATCTCGATTCCCCAATGATCAACTATGAATCCTAGAATTTTTCTGGAGGTGACGCTGAAGGAACACTTTAAGGGATTAATCCTGAGATTATATTATCATAATCATTCAAACATGATCCTCAAATTGTACAAATGGTCCATTTTCTGTTTACTTTTGATGATCAAATCGTCCACATAGCATTATGACACACCAAAAATATGTTGGATTTCTTATATGTATTTTTACTCATTTTTGGTGATATTACACTTTAAAGGAAGAAATTTTTTATCTTTTGTTGCAGGTATGATGATTTTAGGTGTTCGGAGCCCAAGGAAGTAAAAAAGGAATGAATTTGGAGCAAAAAGAGACAAAGTGGCCAAAATTGCCTACTGCCGCCGACGACAACAAAATGGGCTCCGACAGTTCCAATATCTAGAGAATATGGGATGATTTGAATAATTAAGCATCGGTGGCGCCCTTTCTAGCGTCGACTTATGCCCAAGTTCAATGTATTTGGATGGATTTTGAAGGGATGCTTGGGAAATCTCTTGGGGAATTCTTTTTGAAAAATTTTAAACTGCTTTTGGTTCCCAAATTCAATGGTGTGAGTGTAGGGGATAGTGGTTCATCGTGTTTGGAGAGTGTGAGAGAGTTAGGGTTTGTGTTGAATTCCTCTCTAAGGAGTGTAGGAGAAGGGAAGTGAGAGATTTTTTCTCTCTTATTCATCTAAAGAAGGGATTGTGTGGAGTTGTACAGAGAGAAAAGAATTAAAAGAATTTTAAAGGATTTGCTTGGGGAATAACTTGAGATAAGAACTTAATTATTTTCATAATTTACTTTAAGATTTTCCAACTTTCCTGTTCGATCGATATGTAGGACTCCATTAGAGCCCATTATTACTTAAATGATATGTATACTTGCGTTGACATTAAAAGAGATTTAACAGTTCAAAAAGACTTTTAACTGATAAATTATTTTTATAAAAAGTATTTTTGTTGGAATTATATTGTATATTTATTATAAATGTGCTTGCATCAAGTTTTTGGTGTCATTGAGTGGGGTCAACTTCATAAATATTTGCATATACAAAATCTCATATCAAGTTTTTGGCAACGTTGTCAGGGAAATAACAGAAAATATTAGTATTTTATTTTATTTTATTTAGGGAAATAACAGAAAATATTAGTATTTTGTTTTATTTTATTTTAAAAATAAAAAAAAAGTGTTTGCAGTTTAATTTCAATATTTTCTTATTTTAGTGTGTTTACTTATTATTAATTACTTGCTTTATTTAGTTTATGCGTAGTGTAAGATCTATAAATTTTGCACCTTACAATTCTGAGTTAGAAAAGTCTGTTAGAAAAATTTGAACACTATAAAAAGAGAAAGTTCAGTTTAGCAAAATGGCTTGCAATTTAAAAAAGTTTAGAAATGAAAATGAATATCATTACAGTCCTTTAAGAGATTATGCAAATACTTTAACAGATAATATTCATTTGAGTATCCGAAACCTCACTATAGTTGCTAATTCATTTGAACTTAAACCTACCATTATCTAAATAACACAAAATAATTAGTTTGGAGGAACACTTACTAAAGATCCTAATTTACACCTTGCTAGTTTTTTAGAACTCTGTGCTAAATTTAAATATAATGGAGCGTCAAATGATGCCGTCAGACTTAGATTTTTTGCTTTTTCACTAAGGGATAAAGTTAAGATGTGTTCAAACTTATTAGCACCTGGATCTATCAGTGCATGGGGAGATTTATCACAAAAATTCTTATCTAATTATTTCCCCCGTCAAAAACTGCTAAGCCTAGAAATGATATCACATATTTTTGTTAGTTTGAAGGGGAATCAATTTATCAAGCCTCGGAAAGATTTAAAGATCTCCTTAGAAAGTGTCCACACCATACGTTACCAGATTGGTTAATAATTCAAACTTTTTATAATAGGTTGGTTGGATCTCTTTGATCGATAATTGAGGTTGTTGTTGGTCGATATGTACCAGCGACGACATTTTGCCGATCAAGGAGGTTTGAGACAAAATTTGCATGATTTTTCCACGGGACACTAGTTCTAAACACCCCTTAGAGTAATTTATGCATCTAGACACTTTGGAAGGTTCTTTTATGAAGGGATGTGTCTCTTAGATCAATGGACATGTCATTTGAATTCAAAAGAGTTAACTTTTGGATAGAATTTTAGAGGGAATTTTGATTTTATTTAGGGAAGTCTAGGGCTTAAAAGAGTGGAAGGCGGAGGTGGGTAGAGGTGTGTGGCATGAGTTAGAAAGAGAAAGAGAGAGAGAAAGTTAAGGGCTTAGAGATTTTCTTCAAGGATTGAGGAGAGGGACGGTAAGAGATTTCTTCTTTGTTACACTTTTAAGAGAGAATTAAGAGTGCTTGTAAAGAGAGAAAGGCTTAAAAAGAACTTCTAGGAGTTTTCTTGGGAAAGATGGTGAGATAAGTTTTATCTTTTATTTCTTTTGTTTTGTAAACTTGCTTTTATTAATGAAATCTGTGTTTTCTTGTATCCTTCTCAAGAAATCTGAGTAGTCTTCTTTATCCTTCTCCAAAATTTGAGATATGGTTTTTGAAGAATTGATTTTGTTTTATATGGTTTTAAATATCAATAATTTGTGATGATTTGAACTCCATTCTTCATGTACTTTTCAATCTGCCCAATTGAAATGTTAAAATATGTTGAGAAACATTTATTACCAAAGGGCTATGATTTCTACAACATGGGGAGAATCACATTTGATCTTATGAGAGAATATTTCATCCATAGAATTGGGTGCAAATAAATAGGAAAATATACTTTGTTGGATGCAGAATTGGAGATTTAAGGTGACATATTATAATCCTCAATTTGGTTCGGTTGATTGGAAACTGATGAGAGATTATTAGCCCTCTGGAGAGGGAGTAGTGGGAGCTCTGGAGTGGCAGCCAGTATCCTCCCAGCATAATCAGCCTAACTACATAATTATGGACCAAGCTCTTGATAAGTCAATATACTTTATGTACTCAGAAGAGGGTAAGGAATAGGACTACTCCTATTTGTCATAAAATAGTTTTTATATATTTTTTCAAATGATTTTAATTTCTTCACAGATCATATACTCATTGTAAAGAAGAAAGATGCTTTCTTAAATTTGAATTTTCTGCCACAACATCCTAGTTTTGATTTTTGAAAATTTGCTTTTTAATGTTTAGCATCTAGTTTAGTTTACTTTATCTTTCAAGTACTATTTTATTAGCATTCACTTGTTACTTAATATTAAAACTTTGCACGTTACTTTTTGTATTTTTAAAATAGAACTTGACATTATAATCTTAAGAACTTATTTAGACGCATTTCCAACTTCCCTGTGGGATTGATATCTAGGACTCAATTAGAGCCCTTTATTACTTGTGTGATACGTATACTTGAGTTATTTTTAAAGGGGATTTGGCAGTTTAATGATTATTAAAAGATAAAATTATTTTAAATGAAGTTATTTTGTTAAGATTAATTTTTAAATTTATTATTGTATATGTCGTGTGTATTTTGTAATATTGAAAAAATTTATTATTTTATATGACGTGTGTATTTTGTAATATTGAAAAATACTTGCACAACTAACACACTAAGTCCACCTACATCAAATTTTTGGTGTCATTTCTAGGGAAGTAATGAAAAGTAGTAGTAAGTTATTTTTTAATTTATAGTATTCATATTTTAAAAGCTAAAAAAAAGTGCTTGTAGTTTATTTTGAATATTTTATTATTTAAGTGTGTTTAAATTACTTATTATATCTGTTTATGCATAGTGTAAGATCTGAAAATTTAGTACTTTACAATTCTGAGTTAGAAAGAACAATTAAAAAATTTTGAAAACAACAAAAGGAGAAAGATCATTTTTGCAAAATGGCTTGCAATTTAAACAATGCGTGAGTAACACTGGAAATGAAAATAAACATCATCAGAGAGATTTAAGAGATTATGTTAATCCCAAGCAGAAGAGATTCATTTAAGTATACAAAATCCTATTGTAGCTGCCAATTCATTTGAGCTTAAACCTGTTATTATCCAAATGGTTCAAAATAATCAGTTTGGAGGAACACTAACTGAAGATCCTAATTTATACCTTGCTAGTTTTCTAAAATTTTGTGCTACATTTAAATATGATGGAGTGTTGAGCGATGTCATCAAACTTAGACATTTTTCCTTTTTCACTAAGGGATAAATCTAAGATGTGGTTAAAATTGTGAGCACCTAGATCTATCAGAACTTGAGGAGAGTTATCATAAAAATTTTTATCAAAATATTTCCCAACTTTAGAAACTGCTAAGTTTATAAATGATATTACATTATTTTGTCAGTTTAAAGGGTGTCAGCACAATTTTAGGAGTCTTATGGAAGCGTCGGTCGTCGGAATGAAAATCCCGATGCCCTCTTTAGAGAGACATTTAATATATATATATATATATCCCTCTTTAGAGAGACATATTAGAAAAATATATATATATATGTATGTATGTTTATACATTAGAAAAATATGAAATCAAACTGATCCCATATCTTTCACAGTTTTGATGAAAGAGCACGATACCTCAAGTTATATATCTATCTCTAAAGAGAAACACGTGACTTGATAGTGAGGCTGAATCAAATAAACTAAAAAATATATAACATATGTTCAATCTGCGAAACCATTTTATTATAAGTGGACAAGTTTTCATATTTAATATGAAAAATTAAATAGGCTTTATAGAAATAGGCTTTATATTAGGTTGGGTTTATTAAGGTTTCCTATAAAGGCAAGCCCTTATAGTTGATTACATCTTAGATAACCGAAGTCACGTAAGAAAAATTTCAATAAAAATCAGGGGATATTGTCTTCAAGAATTTCAAAGGATAGGACTTTTCGAAGAGATCAGACTAAAAGGTGTGAAAGGGGAATGACTCAAATTTGAAAAAAAATTATTTTTTGAATACAAAGGAAGAAGAACTAGAGGATGTCAAGGGTCTTGAGAACTAGAGGATGTCATAGATCTTGAGGAGAACCTCGACTACCTCTCAATCTATCTTGTAGTTTGATTTCAATTCTGAAAGGAAATATTTAAGTGTTTCATCATGCCAATTATATTAATTAGAGCTTACATTCGTATAAAATGATCACGCAAATAGCCTGGAGGATTTGAGGGTTTAGGTCGTAATGAACGACAACTTTAAAATCCTAGAGCAAGTTAGGGCTTATATTGTATAGCAGACCCATACGAAAGCCTAAGAAAAAGTTGAGGACTTATGTCGCACTAGGCAGAACACCTCAAAATTTAATTGCTCGATTGTTTAATTCTAAGGAATGGTTTAGCCGGTGTAGACATGTTTTGCTATTGAAGATGGTCATGCGACCCACAGTGTTGGATCCAAGATCCTTGTCATGGAGAGTATAAGTTTTTTAATATCTCAAGTCTTGATGAAAAATTAGATATTTCTTAGGGTTAGGGTTATTTAAATATCATGCGGGATGTTAAAATTGATTAGAGCAACACCGGTTAGGATCACACGGTTCCCTCGTTCCCACACCACTATTTTCTTTGAATTCACTTAGTCCAAATAAATTTATTAATTTCAACTTAATGAGTTCCATACTTTCATTTAGACCGTAGGAAATCTCATTAGCAACCGTAGGTTACCTCCTCCGAGAGATTTCCGATCATCCGATAAAGATGTTTTAATTTAGTTGCAACTTTTCTTTTGTTTTTTTTGTGATTAAATTTTGGGTTGTCTTATTTTTGAATGTTGTGGAAATGGATTTTATCTTGTTTAGATTTCTTGATTTTAGTTTTGGTTTCAGTTTCGTGGCTATACTAAAAGTTTTAGTTTTGACATGTAGGGAGACTTTGTTGCTTAACATGCAAGTTTATGGGTAGGAAACAAGAGATGCAGATAAATAAAAGTAAAGTGCAATGCAATAACTTTAAAGCTTGTCTGTTGATTCTTCTCGTTCCTCCACCTGAAAGTTCAGTATTTGCAAAGCATATATAAATTTTTGCATGAAAAAGCAGAGAACACGGGTTGGAGGTGTGTCTACCAGATCCTATGTTATACTCTAATGGGTTCAACTTGTTTATGTCTGGGGATGATTCCATTAAGCAAATCATAATACATCCAAGTGTTCTCCGAGATTCCCAAAGGATCATGAAAAGGTCTTGGGTAATACCCTAGACATTTCACAATCCCTCGAATCATCTCAAGTTTGTTTTAGCCTTATTATGTTGATATATGGTTCACCCAACTTATTCCCTTATGCTCAATAAACCTTGATGTTTGGATTTAAGTGGGGTAATTATCACTTGATATTTTACTTACGAATTATATGAGTAAAGGCCCTTAATGGCAATTTGGCTTAATTAGGGAATTTAGCAAGTTTGATTTACAAAGACGGGCTTCTAGTGTTTTGAAAATATTTCAAATTATTTATAGGAATTTTATAAACCTCATTATACAAAATTTGATTAAGCCTAGCTCACTTTTAAGCCTGTAAAATTTAATGGGTAGATTTGTAATTTTTTAAGGAAACTTTAAACGTTCATATTTTTAACCCTTATCAAGAATCATTAATCATTTTAAAGCAACTAATTGGGGTTTTAAGTCAATGGATTATGATCTTCCAAAGTTAAACCCCCAACCCCAATATCTTTTGATTTAATTACTCTTTTGATTTTCATCAATTAAGAAATTATAAATTTATCCTTAGTGAGACTAAACTGAGATTGGTTGTTACTATTTATCCCTTTCATATTTCAATCAGCAAGACATGTCAATTAAGATCATTTACTACCCATTTACCCTTAGGTTGAGCCTAAGCATTAATTAAGGCTTCAAATGCAAAATTACCCTTTTTCCCTTAAGGCCTAAACACCTCATAATTCATCAAATCAAACTCAAATGACTTTAAGTTTTTATGTTACCCTACTCATGGGATAACTAAAATATAGAGGAGAAAATGTTATTTTTTTAATTTTTTTAATTTTATAATTATTTTTAATACAAAAATTAGAGGAGAAAATGTTATTTTTTTAATTTTTTTTAATTTTATAATTATTTTTAATACAAAAATAGGGATTTTTTAATGAAAATTTAATAAGTCAACCAAAAAAAGCTCTGTCCCTAAGAAAATTACTAGAAGTTTACCTAAGTTAAAGGACCACTTGGACTAATTTCCATGTTTTTAGAGGTTTAATTGAATTATTAGAAATATTTGTTTGTTTGGAGTATTAATTAAATATAAAATATTTTTTACGTGGAAAATTAAATTTCATATTTTTCTTAAATCTCTCTAAGTTCAAGGAACCCAAAGAAACAAATTTCATAGTTTTATGATTTATATTTTAATTACTGGAATTATTTTAGTTGAAAATTAAAGAATATTCATTTTAAGCGCTTAAAAATTAATATCTTAACTTGGAAAATTAGAAAAATTATTTTAATTGGTCCTGAGTGATCAGGAAGCCAAATGTGACAGTTTAGTGTGTTTTGATAATATAGTAATTTTTATGATTTTTAATTAATTTGTAATTATTTAAAAACTAAAAAATGAAGTATTTAATTTAACTACACTTTTATTTTTTTAGGTTCCTCTGGTCACAAAGAGCTCCCAAAACTAATTTGGTGATTTTTTGAGTTGTATTTTAATTACTACAATTATTTTATTGCCAAAAATGCAATTTCAATTGATTTAATTCATTTTAGTGGTCAAACTAACTCCAATTCACTTAAAATTTTTATGGGGAGCTCCTCTGACATTAAATTATAGTGAAAAATGATTTTCATGCCATTTACATTTATACTTACTACAAGTTGATCTTCTTTTATTATTTGGGGTTTGTGACAATTAGGATTATTTTTAATGAGTTAAATCAAGTTTATATTTTTTCTAGGGTCCTCTGACCACAATGAACCTGCTAAAATAAGTTTTGTATTTTTCTAATGAATATTTTAATTGTTATAGTTATTTTACTAAAATAGACATGATACACTTAAGAAATAGAGATTCCTTTTTGGATATCTCCCCTGACCTTGGAAAAATCATGGAAGATCCCTCATGATAGAGAGAACCAAAGCCCCAAAAATCAAGTAATGGTGAAATGTTCATATAAATTAAGAATCTAAATACGAAATATAATATTTAATTAAAAAACACACATGAATCAAACAAACAAGAAACCATTTCCACATTGTTCTCCTCTTTTCGCTGAGCATGAGGATATTTTTATTTTATTTTTATAATTTTTTTATGCAAAGTTATGGATTTTTAAAAATCTAGTCATTTAAATAAACCAAAAAATCTTGATTTTTTTTATTTATCCACCGCGACGGCACCTCATCCTAGGCAACTCCAAACCGCGCATGCATCCATTTTTGTTTGGGTACTGTTAGCTGAGTCAGCCCGCTGTATATGCATCGAGACTTCATCAAACGTGATCTCAGTCGTCCGTTCGATACATGCAAAATTAGACGGCATCCGTTCATCATCCTCAAATCCCTAGCCCGAGAGCCATTGAACTCCAAACCTTAATATCTCGCTTGATACTCAACCAAATCTCTTCGGGTTTGTTTCCATAAATGGGTCAAAGTTAGGAGAACATATCCATACAATTAATCAAGTCTTAAATTGAGTCTTTGAACATGGAGAATTAAAGTAGGCTTAGTTTAAGGGGAGAGTTTAAAACCTTTACCCAAGAGGTGTGGCCTCGATTGTGTGCTTCAAAAAGCTTAAGTTGAGTCCACAGAGTCCCTAAATGAAGACTTAAGCAGTGGTGAATTGCCTAGGTACGATTCCTAGCCACATCCCTGTGGCCGGTCGGCCAGCCTAGTGGTCAAAAAACCTCAAAACCAAGAGCCGCCCCCATGGCACCTCACCCAAATCAAACCTGTAGGCCAACTCAGCCAAACCAATTGATTGAGCTCCTCTGCCCTCCACCTAAGCACCAC
This sequence comes from Phalaenopsis equestris, assembly GCF_001263595.1. Taxonomy (NCBI): domain Eukaryota; kingdom Viridiplantae; phylum Streptophyta; class Magnoliopsida; order Asparagales; family Orchidaceae; genus Phalaenopsis; species Phalaenopsis equestris. Next base: position 25,850 of record NW_018252394.1, read on the forward strand.
AATGCACCAAAACTTATGCCCTGAGAGCCATCCCTATGGACATTTTTTATAAAAAATCAGCTCCACGACCATGGGAGGAGTGCTGAAATTTCTTTAGAAAGGCCTCTCCAAACTCCACATAGAGCTTCCTTAAGATCCCCTTAGTGCATTCCAACCATTTTCCCTCACTAATTCCCACTATCGGAGCTCAATTTTGAGCTTGGAACCTTGCCAGAAACCAGGACAGAATCCAATACACCTCCAAAGTCCACCAAACCCAAATTAACTTCACCCACACCTTCACAATAGTGAAAGAAGCTAAAGCACCATAAAATCCCCCTTTTACAGAGCCTCTATCATATGTCTATACCAACACCCAAATCTGGCCGTGATCCAATCCAAATCTAGGCCTTATACCAAGACTAGGGACTCAATCCCTAGCCTCTTTGGATCATAATGAAATTGCCAAGACCCTCTGATCGAAGTTTCACTCCTCAGAGCAAAGTTATAATACCTCACCTCATCCCGATCCAATTTCGATTCTCCATTTAATTAGGCTTAATTTAATTGCATGATTACAGTATGGATGTGTTCATCTCACTTAGACGAGTCCATAGGATCAAACCCAAGATGATTTGGTTGAGTCTAGGTTGAGGACTTAGGGTTTTAGTGTGGACGATCACGGGATCATTCTATCAAGGATGATGACGGGGAGCTATTTGATCAAGCGTGTATCAAATGGACGGGGGAGATCGAGCCGGACAACGCTTCGGGACATAAACAACGGGCCGAGTCAGCAAGCTAT
>NW_018252394.1:26680-33897 GCF_001263595.1 Phalaenopsis equestris
GATCTAGTCAGCACGCACGGTTTAAATAGATAAATCGGGGTTAATTAATTCAGAAAATGACCCCTAACTTCAAGAAATTCATAATTTTTTTTAGAAAAATTACAAAAATAAAATAAAAATACCCTCTTGCTCAGTGAATAGAGGAGAACAATGTGGAATAAATTTTAAGTCCATTTGACACATATTTTGTTTTTAAATAATTAAATACTATTTTGAATCATTTGATTCTCCATGTATATTGACACATCACCTTGGCTTGAAATTTTGGCATGTTGTAGCTTCTATCAAGGGAAACATCCTCTGATTTTTTCAAAGTCAAAAGAGTTTCCTAGACAGAGATCCATATTTTTCAAGTTTTTACACATTATTTCCTTAAAATAATCATGGAAATTAGCATATTGATTAGAAAATTCTAGGAAAATTTTGGAAGGTCCACCATGACCAGAAAAGCTTTTGGAAATAATTTCATGGGTCAAGTCATTTAAAATGTACTTAATTTTCATGAACACTAAATTATTAAGATAATTAATCTTAAATTTTGGAAAATACAAACAACAAAATAACTTGATTTTTTGTCTCCATTATTATTTAAAATCTAGAGAACTTCCCATAAAAATTTCAAAGCATTTTGAGTCCATTTGATAGCCTAAATTGATTTTTTAAGTTGAATATCTTTTTTGGCACTTCAATATTTTTTTAAAAATCAAAATATAACTAAAAAATTTATAAAAACTCATTTTTTGAGTTCTCTATGATCAGGGGTATTTTCTAAAAATAAAATAATGAATAAAATAAAAACTTGATTTTCAAGCCCATTTTGAATATTTAAAATAATTAAAAATCCATAAAAATCGCAAAATAAAAATAATCATGAGAATGTTCTAAATTGCTCTTTAAGCACTTAGGAATAATTAGAATATTTTTCCTAATTTTCTAAATAAGAATACTGAATTTCAAAGCTTATAAAATGATTTTTAAAGGCTAAGAATCAATTTTCACTAAAAAATAATTCCAATAAATTAAATAAAATTCAAAAAAATATATAATCTTCTCCTGTGAGTTCTCTGACTTCAGGAAGACTTTTAAAAAAAATGCAAAACTTAATTTTCCCTTTTTAAAATATTTTATTTTTAATAAATACCCCATAAATTAAAATAATTCTTAAAATTCAAATAAAATTCAAAAAAATCATGAAGTTTGGTCCAAAGTCTTCCCTAGTCTAGATTTACCTCCAGTAAAAATTTCAAGGGATTAGGATTTACGTTGGTCAAGTTAGGAATTTTCTTTGAAAAATCCTATTTTTGCATAAAAATAATTATATAAATTAAATTAAATTTTTAAAAATTACATTTTCTCCTCTGATGTCTTAATTGGCCCATGAATGAGCTAGGATAAAAATTTTAAAGTCATTTGGATTAAATTTGATAAATTATGAAGTGTTAAAGCCTTAGGGGCAAATATGTAATTTTGGAAATTTAGCCTTAATTAACATTTAGGCTTAATTTAAAGAGGCAAATGGGAAACCTGTGATCTTAATTTGGATGTTTGAAACACAAGGGGTTAATTGGTAGTGACCAACCTCACTTTCTTAATTGAAAAGATAAGTTAATAAATTTCTAACTTATTAAAATTTGGAAGTTTACTAAAATAAAGTGAACCCAAGACTTAGGAGTATGACTTTTGAAGTCAATAAATAATCAATTTAATACCCTTATTTTGATGTTCAAATAAAATCCAAATCATGAATCATGATCACCTAAAGCTTGATCTTTTCAAAGCTAATTAAGGCACTCACCTAAGTTTTAAGGGCTTAGTACTAAATTAAACTAAATCAAGCTTCATTCAAATGAGGATTAGAAAACTAAACATCATTGAGAATTAAAACATCTTTCCAAAATCACAAGCACAATTAGGGTTAAAATTTGGCTAAGTGTTCCAACAACATTAACTTGCCTCTTTAAGGGTCTCCACCTACAGAATTCTTAAATTGAATCGCAAGTGATAATTAACTTATTCTTAGGGATAATTGAGAAATCAACGTTCACTGAGTAATAAGGGTATTTATATGATGACTTATCAAGCAACATAATCAATTTAAAAGAACTCGTGATTTTCCACCAGGCAGCAAGAGAGTAGCACAGACTTGCTTCTTTCTCTAGATCTGTTGGATATCTTGAAGATCTACTAAACTTAATATGTTTTGCTTGGCAAAATCATCCTTAATTAAATTTCTAAGGACCCACCAAAACATGACATAGGGTTGGAAAACTACCAAAACTTGACTTTTCCTATTCTCCATAAACTGCCTTAACATGTATTTTAAGTTTCATGTGGTGGAACGGGAACTCGCCAGATACGCTTTTATAGTTTGCAGCATTGTCTTTCTTATACTTTTGTGCTATACTTTTGTGCTTATACAAATTTGCATGGAAAACTAAAACTATCAGGATAGCCACAAAACCAAAACTAAAGCCAAAGTCAAAATTAAAAACAACCAAGATAAAATTCACCGCAACAACATTCAAAATATAAAACAACTCAAAATTTAATCACAAACATCGCAGACAAAACTACAATTGTAACTAAATTAAGACATCTCTATCGGATGATCGGGACTCCCTTGGAGGAGGTAACCTATGGTTGCTAACGAGGTTTCCCATGGTCTAAATGAAATTATGGAACTCATTAAGTTGAGTTTAGTAAGTTCATTTGGACTAAATGAATCCAATAAAAAATAGTGGTGTCGGAACGAGGGAACTGTAGGATCTTAACCGGTGTCGCTCTGATCAACTTTAATATGCCCGCATAAAATTTAAAGAACTTCAACCATAGGGCCACCTGATTTGACATTATAACTGGACATACTAGAAAACTTAAACCCGTCGGAGCGAGGAGCTTGGAGCTAACATGGTGGGCAGCACGGCCATCTTCAATAGCAAAACCTGTCTTCCCCAGCTAAAGAAATCTCCCTTCCTTAAACTTAAACAATAAAGCCATAGGACTTCGAGGTTGCTTGCTTATGCAACGTAAATCCTCACCATATCTTTAGGCTTTTGTATAGCCCTGTTATACACTATAAGCCCTAACTCATCTTAGGATTCCGAGGTTGTCATCTGTCACGACCTAAATCCTCACAACTTCTAGGATATTTGTGCGATCGTTTCACACGAATGTAAGCCCTAATTAGTAAAATTGGCAAAATAAAACACTTAAATTTTTCTCCTCAAAAATAAAGCCAAACATTAGGATAACTTGGGAAGTCACCGGGGTTCTTCTCTGGATCCATGACATCCCCTGGATCTTCCTCCTTTGGATTCAAAAAATGAAATGCTCAAAATTTGAGCCAATCCCATTTCACACCTCTTTATCTGATTTCATTGAAAATTCTTATCCTTTGAAATCCTTGAAGATAATATTTCCTGATTTTTATCGAGAGTTTTTTTAGGTAACTTCGATCATGATCCTTAAATTTCAATTCTCATTTTCAGAATCAATACCTAAATTATGATTCCTACCTTTCGAGGTCAATCCCTAACTTCTGATTCTCTGTTTCAGATTGGTACCAAAATTTCAATTCTTATTTTGGGATCAGTCCCTAACTTCTGATTCTCTCCTTTCGAGGTTGTTCCCTAACTTCTGACTTTCTTTTTTAGATTTAACCTTAAATTTCAATTCTCATTTTTGAGATCAGTACCTAATTTCTAATTCTTATCTTTCGAGGTTGGTCCGTAACTTCTGATTCTCTTTTTCGATTCTGGTGACCAACATTAATTCTCATTTCAGAATCAGTCCTTAAAAAACAAAATAGTGCCGACAAGGTCGGTCCCCAACTTCTGACTCTCTTTTGAGATTGATCCTAAAATTTTAATTATCACTTTGGAATCACTCCCTAACGTCTGATTCCCTCCTTTTGAGTTTGGTCCTTAACTTTTGATTCTCTTTTTGAGATTGATCCTTAACGTTCAATTCTCATTTGGGAATCAGTCCCTAACTTCTGATTCCCTCTTTTCAGGTTGGTCCCTAGCTTTCGATCCTCTTTTCAAGGTTGATCTTTAAATTTCAATTCTCATTTTGAAATCAGTCCCTAACTTCTGATTCCCTCCTTTTGAGGTTGGTCCCTAACTTCTGATCCTTTTTTTGAGATTAATCCTTAAATTTCAATTCTCATTTTTGAATCAGTCCCTAACTTATGATTCCCTCCTTTTGAGGCTGGTCCCTAATTTCCTATCCTCTTTTTGAGATTGATTCTTTAATTTCTATTCTCCTTTTGGAAACAGTCCATAACTTCTGATTCCCTCTCTTCAAGGTTGGCCCCTCACTTCGATCCACTTTCTGAGAATTATCCATAAATTTCAATTCTCATTTTGAAATCAGTCCCTAGCTTCTGATTCCCTAACTTTGAGGACGGTCCCTAACTTTTGACTCTCTTTTTATTATTGAGACTTAAATTTCAATTCTTACCTTGGGTCAGTGCTTAAATTCTAATTCCATCCTTCGAGGTCAGTACCTAAATTCCAACTCTTCTTTTTGGGATTGATACCCAAATTTCAATCCTCATAATGAGGTCAGCACCTACATACTGATTCCCATCCTCTATAAACACCTGAAACTTGATATTTTGAAACCCACTCTCCAATCCCCAATGAGAGATTCTATTGTTTGATTTTGATCAAATACTCACCTGTAATATTCCCCAGCGGAAAAAACTAGCACTCAAATTCTAAACTCCCTCTATGTCTGTTGACTTAGAGTCTGTATTAGTTTTGTTGATCTCATCGGTCAACTTCAATATGTGTCGTGTGCTTTGCCCAGCACATCACACCTATTAAGGGTCCATTTATTGACCTCATTTTTTGTTGAGGTTTAGTTTTCCCTCTTTATTTGCCTAAGGTCAAGCCATAGGACTTTCCAGTTAATTATTCTTAGAAAACTAGAAAAGAAACCCTCACCATTAGAAATTCTACAATCCTCCTTGCTCAACTTGAAATTACACATATTGGTCCTAACCTCTAGAACTTAGTAGATGGGGTCAGTATGAGGGAGCTCAAGATGAGCAAGATGAGCCACCATAGAACTGTCTTTCCGTAGTGTAAGCCCTGGTTGTTGGTCTGGAGCTTGTTCACTCACCTACACTCACTGCCATAGAACTGTCTTCCCGTAGTGTAAGCCCTGGTTGTTGGTCTGGAGCTTTTTCACTCACCTACACTCACTCTCACCCAAGATCACTCACAATCCTAAACCCAAAATTATTAACTTTGATCCCTTGATCTTTTGGGAGACTCATTAAACCCACTGGCCCAGGCCGGGATTTAGCTAAGACCAGTACATAGAGGACCCAAATGGGGTTTCCATTGGTCTATAGCTCATATAGGGTGGTTGGCACCCCAATTCTACAAAAAATATCCTACTTGACTTTTTGCCCCAAAATCCCCAAAATTACTTAAATACCCTTAGCCCTAAATTTGACAAATTTTCTGAAATCCACCCAAAATACCCAATTCTTTCCAAAAATCATCTCAAACCTTTTCAAAACACCCAAATTACCTAAAAACACCCAAAAATTCTAAAATTACCAAAATACTCTTCAAAATTGCCAAAATTTAAAAAATACCCTTGGCACCCCAAATTTTCCCAAAACCTCCAAAATCACTTGAAATGTCTCCAAAACAAATTTGAAACCTTCAATTGAACCCAATTTGGCCAATTTGACCATTTTAACTAAAACTCCCAAATTGCCTTTAAGGGCCCAATTACCCCAAATTCACCTTAAATGTCCATCAATTTTGTCTCAATTTTCCTAAATTTCAATCTTAAACTCAAATTAACCTTTCATATGACTAATCTAAACCAAATTCAAGCCTAATTGGCCCATGTTTTGAGCTCAATTTTGATCTAAGTCCAACCCCCAATTTTGGCCATATGACATAATCACACAAAATTGAACCCCATAGCCTACTTAATTTGCCACAATTTAAATCATAAAATCTTCATAATAGTTATAAAATCCAAATTAAACCTTAAATTTGTCTTGGTGGAGCCTCAATTTCATTTAATTTCAACTCAAATACAAAAATCCCCAAATTTTCCCGATATTGGCTATGTCTCCAAATTCCACCAATTAAATGCCTTAACCCCAAAATTGGCACCCAATTTATGTTGAAAACTCTATTTGAAATTCATATGGACCATTTTAAAAAATCAATTTGAACCTCACCCAACCTTAGCCCAACCTAGACCCAAGTCTAGCCCAACATGCCCAAATTTACCAAAATCCCAAAATCCTTCAAATTGAGCTTCCAATTGGACTCAAAATCATTTCAATCCTTCACCAAAAATCTTAATTAAAATCATCTACACAATTTTGATCAATTAATTGGGCTTATTGTCATGGCTAGTCTAACCCAAACCCAACTCTTGGCCATTTGAACCCAAATTGGACCCATGCACCAAAGTTGACTTAGCCATCCTAAAGTCACCAAATTAAGGTCCCCACGACCACTAATCACACCTTATTGACCAGGATAAACCTCTTTGGACCAGCCATGGTGAGCTATGGACCAATGGGTCCCTAAATTAAGGGAACTTAGCTCATTTATGGGCCTTAACCAAAAATCCTCCCCATCATCACTTGCTGTCGGCGTTACTTCGGAGATGGTTTGTGGGGTTGCCAGTAAGAAGCTGTCGGTCGCCGAAATCGAAATCCCGCCGCCCGCTTCGGAAGGACGTTGAACGGAATGACGCTGAAGTATGAAATAAAACTAACCCCATATTTTTCATAGTTTAAAATGAAAGAGCAATGTACCTCAAATCCTGTTTCTATCCCGAAGGATAAACACAAGACTTGAGGATGAGGCTCGATCAAATAAACTAAGGAAAGTATGACGTCCGTTTGGTCTGCGAAACCTTTGTATTTGCCAACATGTTCCCCTATTTAATATAAAGGATTAAATAGGGTTTATATTAAACTTGGTTCAGACAAAAAAATAAAAAAATTTTATCTTTAAGAAATTTCAAAGGGTAGGACTCTTCAACGAGACCAGACATAGAGGTGTGAAAAGGGGATTGGTTCAAATTTGGAACATTTTATTGTAGAATCCAAAGGAGGAAGAACTAGGGGATGTCAGGGATCCAGAGGCGAACCTCGGTGACTTCCCAAGCTATCCAAATGTTTGGCTTCAGTTTTGAGGAGAAATATTTAAATGTTTCATCCTGCCAAT
>NW_018252394.1:36169-37251 GCF_001263595.1 Phalaenopsis equestris
ATTTTCTAAGTTAAGGGTATTTAAATAAATAGGAAAAAAACCCTATTTATCTATTTAAACAGCGCGTGCTGACTAGATCCTAGGCAGCTCCGAAGGCATGCTGGCGTGCTCTGGTTGGACGCCGTCGTCCACGTAGCTTGCTGACTCAGCCCGCTATTTATGTTTCGAAGCGCTGTCCAGCATGATCTCCCCCATCCATTTGATAGGCGCTCGATCAAACAGCTCCCCATCATCGTCCCCGATAGAATGATCCCGTGCCCGTCCACACTAAAACCTTAAGATCTCAGCTTAGACTCAACCAAATCAGTTTAGGTTTGATCCTATGGACTCGTCTAAGTGAGATGAACAAATCCATACGGTTAAGATGCCATGAAATCAAGTTTAAGTGAATGGAGAATCAAAATAAGCTCGGGAGGAGGAGGAGTTTTATACCTTTGATCTGAGGAGGGAGGCTTCGATCAGAGGTGGTCGACACGTTTGTTGGGGTCCAAGGAGGCTAGGGATTGACTCCCTGGTCTTGGTGTAAGGCCTAGTTATGAATTCGATCACGGCCGAATTTGGGTGTTGGTCTAGAGCTATGGTAGAGGCTCTGTGAAAGGGGGGATTTGATGGGGCTTTAGCTTCTTCTACTCTTGTGAAGGTGTGGGCACAATTAATTGAAGTTTGGTGGAGTGTGGAGGTGTATTGGGCTCTGTTGTGGTTTTCGACAGGGTTTCAAGCTCAAAATTAGGCTCCAACAATATGAATGGGTGAGGAAAAATGGTTGAAATGCACTGAGGCGATCTTAGGGAAGCTCTACGTAAAGTTAGGAAAGACCTCTATAAGGAAATTTGAGCACACCTCCCATGGTCGTGGGAGGTGATTTTTTATAAAAATTGCCTTGTGGTGGCTCTCAAGGCATAAGCTTGGGTGCATTATGGTTCTTAGGTGGAGGGCAGAGGAGCTCCATAGTTTGATTTAGATGAGTTGGCCTCTAGGTTTGATTTGGGTGAGTTGCCATGGGGGTGGCTCTCAGTTTTGAGCTTTTTTGGTCACTAGGCTGGCCGGCCCGCCAGGGGGCGGTAGCTCTGAGCTTAAGGCGC
>NW_018252394.1:37261-38228 GCF_001263595.1 Phalaenopsis equestris
TTGGCAAAGATATCTTAAGCATGTGCATTTTTGGAAATAAGATCCCTTAATTTGAGGAACCTTTGGTCCATGGCTTGATTTAGTTGGTTTCATGGTGTTTGAACTGGTCACTAAGTCCAACTAATGACAGTGGTGGAGTTAATTTGGTGGCCTTAGAGTGGTTAGGTCACATTTAGTGTATGGGTCCAAGTGGGTGCAAATGATCAAAACTTAGGTTTGGGCTAGGTTAACCATGTCAATTGGCTCAATTAATTGTTTCATTTGGAGTAGATGATCACAAGGAACAACTTTGGTGAAGGATGGAAATGGTTTTGAGTTCAATTGAAAGGTCAAATTGAAGGAATTTTGAACTTTAAAATTGGTCATGTTGGGCTAGACTTGGGTCTATCTTGGGTTAACCTCGGGCTAAGTCCAAATTGATTGTTGTAAATGGTCAATAGAGACCTCATGAAGAGTTTTCAACATGAATTGGATTCCAATTTGGCGGTTAAGGCAATCAATTGGGTGAAATTTAGGGACTTAGCCAATTTGGGGCTAATTTTGGGAATTTTGGATTTAGGCCAAAATCAAAAGGATTTGAGGCTTTAGAAAGGTAAATTGGTGGTTTATTTTGATGTATATGAATGCTATAAAGATTTTTCAACATCAATTGAGGCCAATTGACTAGGCTATGGGTTCAATTTGGTGAGATTAGGTCATATGGTCAAAATTGGGGTTTTGACCCAAATCAAAATTGGGCTCAAATCATGGACCAATTGAGCTTGGATTTGGTTTAGTTTGGTTATATCAAAAGTAAATTTGAGTTTGGGATTGGAATTGGGGTCAATTGAGATCAACTTGGTGGACATTTGAGTTGGACTTGGGGAAATTTTGGTCTCTAAAAGGCAATTTGGGGATTTTGGTTAAAGATGGTCAAATTTGCCACATTGGGCCATGGGCTAGTTGAGAGAAATGAAATTGAGAATAT
>NW_018252395.1:0-3729 GCF_001263595.1 Phalaenopsis equestris
CTAATAGACCAATCCACTCTATTAGAATTTACAATTTTTTCCAAGATTCTTTTAATTTTGCGTTTAAATAATTCTATTAGATTGTTGGTCTAAGGATGATAAGCAGTGACAATCCTTTGTTTAATACCATATTTTCTAACGTAAAAATTCTTATCCAGGTTCAAAATCCTTTCTTAAAATCTTCTAATCATGTCATAATTTCATCCTAATAAGTTTTATGTTCCAGTTATATTGGTAAGTGACAAGCTTTCCTAAATACAAGTTTATATGGGGTCATTCCTATAGGAGTTTTGTATGTCTTCCTATAAGCCCATAATGCCCCATCTAGTCTAATAGACCAATCCACTCTATTAGAATTTACAATCTTTTTCAAGATTCTTTTAATTTTGCGTTTAGATAATTTTGTTAGATCGCTGGTCTAAGGATGATAAGTAGTGACAATCCTTTGTTTAATACCATATTTTCTAACTAATGATTTAATCCTCCAATTCCTAAAATGACTTCTCTCATCTGTAACTATTACTCTCGACATCCCAAATTTGCTAAAAATGTTTTTCTTTAAAAATTTTGTAATGCTTTGAGCATCATAGCGAGCTAAAGCTATCACGTCAATCCACGTTGAAACATAATCCAATGCAATTAAAATGTATATATTTTCAAAAGATGGTATAAATGGTCCCATAAAGTCCAAACCCCAAACATAAAAAAATTCAACCTCTAAAGTGAAATTGAGGGGCATTTCATTTCTTCTAGGAATATTGCCTACCTGCTAACATCGATCGCCTGTTTTCACATAAGTATTAACATCTCTAAATATCATAGGCCAATAAAATTAGATTGTAAAATATTATATGCAGTTCTATCAATTTCAAAATGTCCCCCAAAATCAGAATCATAAAATTTTTGTATAATTTTTTGAGTTTCTTCCAAGGGTACACATTTCCAAATAATTTGGTCCTTACATTGTTTATATAAATATGGGTCATTTCAGAAGTAAGATTTTGTATCATGCATAAACTTCTTCTGTTGTGGGTATGTCAAACAATAGGGCAAAATATTACTAATTATAAAATTAATTATATTGGCATACCACAGAACATGCCATTCAGTTACATTATATAATTTTTTTATCAAAAAAATGATCATTAATTTCATTTTTAAGATTAACTAAATTTTCCTGCTCCAGTCTAAATAAATGATCAGCTATTTGATTATCAATTCTCATCCTATCTACTATTTTAAAATCAAATTCTTGCATCAGAAGGACCCATCTGATTAATCGTAGTTTTGTATACTTCTTCAACATCAGATATTTAATAACAGAGTGATATGTATGCATAACACATTTAGTTACAATAAGATAAGGTCTGAATTTATCAAAGGCATATATTATTGGTAATAATTTTTTTCAGTAGTAGTATAATTAATATTGAGTTTCATTTAAAGTCTTACAAGCATAGCATATTACTTTAAAATTTTTATCATATTTTTGTCCTAAAATAGCCCCAATTGCATAATCACTCGCATCAGACATCAACTCAAATGGTCTCCTCCAATCGGGTGAAACAATAATAAAATAATATGAGTAGTAATTAATTTTTCTTTTAACAATTCGAAAGAATTCAGGCACTCCTGACTAAAATCAAATAAAGCATCTTTTTCTAAAAGTTGGCACAAAGGCTTAGTGATTTTAAAAAATCTTTAATGTATTGTTTATAGAAACAAAGATGTCCTAAGAAACTCCTAACTCCTCTCACTATAGCAGGAGGAGGTGGTTTAACAATAACTTGATAATTTGTCAAATCTACTTCCATACAATTTTTCAGAAATTTTATGTGAAAGTACAACTCCTTCTGCAATCATAAATTAACATTTTTCCCAATTGAGAACTAAATTTGTTTCTTCACAACATTTTAGTACTTTTTTCTAAATGATTTAAACATGACTCAAATGATGTACCAAACATTGAAAATTCATCCATAAAAAACTTCAATTCCTTTCTCAATTAAATCACAAAAGTTGCAGATGGATTGCATAACCCAAAGGGCATTCGTCTAAAAGCAAAAGTCTCATAAGGACTAGTGAATGTGGTCTTTTTTTTATTCTTAGGAGCTATAAGATTCGCTGATAACTGATATATCCATCCAAAAAGAAGAAATATATCTGCGCTACTAGCCTATCCAACACTTGGTCCCGAAAAGGTAAGGAAAAGTGATCTTTCTTTGTGATGAGATTTAATTTTCTATAATCAATGTAGATTATCCACCCATTGAATTGTCAAGTTGAAATTAATTCATTCCATTCATTAACAGATACAGTCACTTCCCCTTTCTTAGCAACACAGTGGATCGGTCCAACCCAAGCACAGTCTGAGATAGGATAGATAATTTTAGCATCTAACCACTTTAAAATTTCTTTCTTTACAACTTAATTCATTATTGGGTTCAGTCTCCTTTGAGGATCAGCCCTCAGCTTATGATTCTCTTCCATTAAAATTCAGTGCATACAAAGAAAAGGACTGATACCTTTAATATCAGCTATCATTCTACCAAAAGCTTTCTTATAATTTTTTAAAGTTCCCGTTAATTTTTGTTCTTGATCTTCAATTAAGTCTAAGGATATTATAACAATTAATATATATGTTTTCCATAGAAAAGCATACTTTAAATGTGTAGCTACAACTTTCATCTCTAGTTCAAGAGGTTCTTCAATTAAAGGACTGAAAGATTTATCATTTTCACTCGTGTAGCTCAAAATTTTTCTGAACATAATTTGTATTCTCATTAATATTTTCAATTACTCTATCTTTCATATCAGTATTGTCTTCATAATCTAGTTCTTTTTGTTCTATTTATCTTCATAATTTTTCTTGAAATGGCTTTTAATTAAATGATTGATAAGTTCTATTCTGAAACATTCATCATCTCTTCCCTTTATTGGATATTTCATCAATTTTGATATAATAAACGTAACTTCTTGATCTTTGACTCTCATGGTTAACTCACATTTTTTGCACATCTATCATAGCTCTTTCAGTAGCAAGAAAAGGTCTCCCTAAAGTTATTGAAATTTCTTTATCTTCCTTCATATCTAACACAATGAAATCTATAGGAAAGGTAAATTTATCCACCTTTACAAACACATCTTCTATAACTCCTTTTGGGTAAGTGATCGATCGATCAGCTGACTGAAGAGTTACAATCATAGGAGAAAATACTCCCAAACCTAACCTTCAAAAAATAGACAGAGGCATAAGGTTAATGTTAGCCACTAAATTACATAAAGCTTTCCCGTAAAATCTATCTTCTATTGCACATAGAATAGTAAAGCTACTAGGATATTTAAGTTTTTGAAGCTGTTTTTTCTTTGAATTATTGCGCTACACTCTTCACTAAGTGTAATGGTCTTGTTTTGTATAAACTTTCTTTTCTTGTTAAGAATATCATTCATAAACTTTACATAGCTCGACATATGTTCCAGAGCTTTAACAAATTATATGTTAATTAATAGTTAACTTCTTGAATATTTCCAAATACTTTGAAAATTGTTTCTCCAACTTCTATTGTCGAAGTCTCTGAGGAAATAGAAGTGGCGACCATTCTAAATTGATCCTCATTAAAGAAATAGGGTTTTCTAAGTCTTGGGGAATATCTTCCTCAGACGTTTCAATTTCCTTTCCCTCTTTCTCAACTTAAATCTCTTTTTGAACTCTAGTCTCCAATTATTTTC
>NW_018252396.1:0-901 GCF_001263595.1 Phalaenopsis equestris
CATAAGTTGATCCATGAACGATCAGGCACAAAACCAACTTCACAATTATTAATTCAATGTCGATCGACAGTCCCCTTTGAATGCAGTAATTCAAAATGACACTTTCTTTAGAAACTTTACCGATCTTCATTATCGATAACAATTTCACAGAAATGAAAATAGAAATAAAAAAGTGCCAAAATTTTGAAACGGGATTCAGGAGTGTCACGGAAAAATTAACATACCCATTTTCTCTTGTTTCCTAGCGTTAGTTTCATCCGTTAAATATTGGTAAATTTCATTCATCTGGTTTCTCGTTGGGATGAAATTGGAATAGTGGCAGACAAGAACATTCTCTATCATGTATAATTTGTTGATCCGTGCAGGAGTGAAAGTGATCCATCTTCCTTGCACATAAACAACTCCTTGGTTGACTCTATATAAATTTGCATAAAATTCTTTTACCACAAGAACCACCAATAGTAGTGTAGCACAATACTTCCCATCTTCGCCGCACTATCATTTCTTCAATATCCGTCGTAGGATTATTCAGTCTGCGATTCACGACGATTTACAAATCCCCATTCCTTGATCAAACTTTTCTTCATCAGTAACTTGTTGAAGATTCGCTGCGCTTCCACACTAATAAACTTTCGTCGATTGAAAACTCACATTCTGGGATTATCAGGGGAATTGGATGCCATAGGAATGAAATTTGTGGAGTTTCACTTCATTTTTGGAGGGAAAATATGACCTAGGAATCAAATTTTTGAGTTTAAAAGGACAATTCCTGCCCAAAAACCGCCAAAAACCGTCATTTGAACCCAAGTAACCGCTAATTCGCCGGTCTCACCGTCGAAGGGGTCGAGGGTGTCGTCGGCGGCGTCGCACAGTTTTGCTCTGGTCCGAATGCATTCCAATT
>NW_018252397.1:0-3018 GCF_001263595.1 Phalaenopsis equestris
CTTGCTTCCTCTCTCTCTCTCTTCAATTTCTCTACAATATCTCTTTTTCTCTTTCTTTCTCTCTCTCTCTCTCGCACTCTCTTTTGCCAGTCAAGGGAGAGAGAGAACGAGAGGAGAAAAAGAGGGATAGAGGTGAAGAAAGTGAGGGGGATAGAGAAGAGAGGGATAGAGAAATAGAGGAAGAGATGAAAAGAGGAAACTAGGGATGGAGAGAAGAAAAGAAAGGCAGAAGGAGAGAGAGAGAGAGAGAGAGAGAGAGAGAGAGAGAAAATGAGAGAGAGATTTGAATGACTAAGAGAGAGGGTAAGAGTGTGGGAGGCAGAGTGAGAGAGAATAAAGAGAGGGAGGGAGGGACAGACAAAGAAAGTAGAGAGAGAAGAATGAGAGGGAGGGAAGGGGAGATTGAGAGAAAGTGTGAGAAGGGAGGGAGGAGAGTGATTGGGAAGAAGGGGAAGGAGTATGAGAGAGAGGTTGAAAGATAGAAAATGAGAGAGAGTACAAGAGAGATAGAGAAATAGGGAGACAAAGAGCGAGATGGAGAAAAAGGGAGAGAAAAATGAAGCAGGAGAATTGATTGATAAACCTAGAGTGAGAAAAAATTAGAGAGAGATGAAGGGAGAGAGGTATAAAGTAAAAGAGAGAAAGTGATAGAGAGAGGGAGAGTAAAAGTGAGAGGCAAGCTGAGTGAGAGAAAGAAGTGAGAGCATGAGAGAGAGAGAGAGGGGAAAAGAGTGAGAGAGAGAGAGTGAGAAAAGAGAGAGCATGAGAGAGTGATAAAGAATAGAGAGAGAGAAGCAAAAGAGAAGGTTGAGGAGAAAAGATGTAGAAAATGAAAGAGATAAAATAGAAGTAAGAGCAAAAAAGGAGAAGACAGAGAATAGAGAGTATGAGAAAGAGAGAGGAGGCATCAAAGAGGGAGATAATTAAAGAGAGAGAAAAAGAAGAGAGAAAGCGAGAGAGAGGAAAGACATGGAAGAGAGAGGGAGAGTGAGTGAGATAAATAGGGCGAGAGAGAGAGAGAAAGTGAAATAGTGAGAGTGAGGGAGGGAGAAAGGGAAGGAGGGTGGGAGGCTGTGAGAAAATGTGAGAGAAGATATAAAAAGTACGAAGAGAGTGAGTTTGAGAAGCAAGAGATCAAGAGAGAAAGAGATGGTGAGAGGGAAAAGATATAGAGAAAGAGAAGCGAGAGAGATGGAGAGAGAGCAAAGAGATAGAGAAGGAAAGAGAGAGCAACCAAGAGAGAAAAAAAACAAGAAAGAGAATAGAGAAAAGAGAGTAAAAGAGAGTTTCTCCCTCGCTCTTATCTCTCGCACTCTCTTTTGTCAGTCTCCCTTCTCTTTTTTTACTCATTATTTCTCTCCCTCTATCCATCACTCTCTTCGTCGCTCTCTCTCCATATATTTCTCTTTCAGTCTCCCTCTCTGTACCATTCTCTCTACCCCTTTTCTTTCTCATTATTTCTCACTTTCACTCACTCTTCTCTCTCGATTGATCCCTCCCTCCTTTCACTTGCTCCTTTCCTTTCTCTCGCCGCCCTCCCTCTTTTACACTCTCTCTCGCTTCATCTCTCTAGCTCTCCCTTGCCTTAAACTCCTTTCCCTCTATTCTCTCTTGCTCACTCTCTTCCATTCTCGTTCCCTCCATCCGTTAAATTTCACACATATTCTCTCCCTCTCTCTTTCTCACTACAGTTCTCACTCTTGCACTCTCTATCAATTACTCTCGTCTATTTCTCTTTCTTTTCTCTCTTGTCTCACAATCTTTCTTTTTCTTCTACCCCAATCTCTCTCTCTCACTCATTTCCTTTCTCTTCCCCCCATCCCTCCCTCCTTCCCTATCTCTCTCACAAACATTCTATCCTTATTTCCCTCTCCCTTTCTCCCTCTCCACTCCCCTATCTCTTTCTCTCTCTATCTCTTATCATTCTTGTCCTCTCTTGCATGCTTTCTCTTGTTTTATCTTGCCTCACTCTTACTTCTCTATATTTTTCTCTTACTCTCCCTCTCACTCCATATCTCTTCAATCTTTCCTTCTATCCCTCTCTTTCCCACTCTCTCTCTCTCACTCAATATCTCACTCTTTGTTCCATCTCTTCTTCTCACACTGTTACTCTCTCTCTCTCTCGCTCTCTCACTTTGCTCAACCTTTCTCTTTCTCTATCGCTCATACACGCTCTCTTTCACTCTTGCTCCCTTTCTCTCTTTCAATCGCTCTTTTTTCTCTCCCTCAATGTTTCTCACTTTTTCTCACATTTCTCTCTCCTTCCCTCCCTCTTTCACTCTATCACTCCCTTATTCCCTCTCTCTCTTATTCCCTCTCCTCCCTTATTCCCTCTCTCTCTCTTTCTGTCTCTCTCTCCATTTCTCTTACTCTCTTTACCATACTCTTGTTCTTACTCTCCTCCTCTCTTTAAATCTCTCTCTCGCTCCCTTGCTTGCACTCTCTCACTATTTCAATCGCTAAGTCTTCTTTGTTTCTCCTGCCCTTGCTTATTCTTACTCTTCCCCACTTTGCTTTTAATCTCGCTCTCCCTCCCTCTTAATCTCTTACATTCCCTCTCTCTCTTTTCTCTGGATCTCTCTCACTTCCCAACTTTCTTTCTTATTATATCTCTCTTCCCGACATTCTTGCTTACTCCCTCTTGCTTTTTATCTCAGAATCTCCATAATGTTGCACAACTTATTTCTCCCTCTCTCCCTCTCTTTTCTTTAACTCACATTGCTTCTTCCTCACCCTCAATTATTCCAGCTCGTCTCACTGTCTCCCAGCTCGTCTCACTTTTTTCACTCTCTTTAGCTCCCTTTCTAGCTCTCTAACTCTCTCTGTCTCCATCTTGCTATTCTCTCCGCTCTTTCGTTGTTTTTCACTCTCTTATTTCTTACACACACTCTCTCTTGTTCTCTCTTCTCTCTTTGTTTCTACCTCTCTTTCTCTTTCACTCTCTTACTTCCTCCATCTCTATCACTCTCTATCTCTCCCTTATGCTTTCTATCTTTCCTTTCTCTCCCTCTCCTTCCC
>NW_018252397.1:3040-4793 GCF_001263595.1 Phalaenopsis equestris
TCCCTGCCTTCCTGTCTCCCCTCCCTCTCTCTTCCTCCCCATCTTTCTTTAACTCACTCCCTTACTCGCCCTTCCACTGATTTTGATCTATACATTTTTTATTTTGTCCAACCTTCCTCCATCTCCTTATCTCTCAAGGAAGAGAGAGAAAGAAAGAGAGAGAGAGAGATAAGATTTTGAGAGAGAGTGCGAGGGATAAGAGGGGAGCAAGAGATAGAAAGAGCGGGAGAGAAATAAAAAATGAAAGTAAGTTAGAGAGAGGATGAGAAATAAAAAGAGATGAAAGAGATGAAGATGAGGAAGTGAAGAGAACATAGATCGAGAGAAGAGATAAATTGAGGAAGAGAGGAAGGAGAGAGAGAGAAATGGAGAGGGAGACAGTGTGTGAATGAAGGGATAGATGAGAGAAGGATGTGGAGAGAAAGAGAAGAATGAGAGAGAAAAAGATTTGGTTAAAAGGGAGATAAAGATGAGAGAGATGAGAGAGTAAAATAGAGTAAGCAAATTAGACTTACAATAAAATGAAGAGAGAGTGAGAAAGATAGAGAGAGAATGA
Source organism: Phalaenopsis equestris (assembly GCF_001263595.1). NCBI lineage: Eukaryota > Viridiplantae > Streptophyta > Magnoliopsida > Asparagales > Orchidaceae > Phalaenopsis > Phalaenopsis equestris. The sequence continues at coordinate 3,597 of NW_018252397.1, forward strand.
TAGAGGGAGAGAGCAAGATAAAGCTTGTGAGAAAGAGAGAGAATAAGAAATGGAGAGAGAGCAAGGTAGAGAGAGGGAGAGGAGATAGAGAGTGGCGGGTAGAGAGAGGAGGGGAGAGAGAAAGTGAGAGAGGATGACACATAGAGGGAGAGTGAAAAAAGAGCAAGAGAGAGGGCTAGAGAAAAGAGAGAGCAAGAGCAAGAGATAATGTAAGAGTGAGTGAAATGGTAAGAGTGCAAGAAAGAGGTGGGGGAGAGGAGAAAGAAAGAGGAGCAGAGAAAGTTGGTGAGATAAGAAGAGAAAGTAAGAGAAATAATGAAATGAAAAGAAAGAGAGACAGGGAGAGCGATAAGGTGATAAAGAGATAAAGAATAGTGAGCATGCAAGAGAGAGAGAGTAAGAGAGACAAATGGATGATAGAGAGACAAAGAGAGAGAGAATGAGAGAGAGAGAGAGGAAGTGCAAGGATAAAGAGAAAGAAATCAAAATAAGGGTGGAGAGAGATGGGAAGGGGCGAGAGAGGGAAAAAAAATGTAGTCAGGAAGGGAGGGAGGGAGGGAGATATAGAAATTAAGAGATACTGGAACGTGAGAGTGAGAGGGAGAGAAAGCTAGAGGGAGGGTGGGAGAAAAAGGGACAGAGATAAATAATAGAAAGAAAAAAAATAGCAAGATCAAAGAGAAAAAATAAAGTGGGAGAGAGCGAGTGAGCGAACATAGGAGCTAGAGAGTGTAATAGAAGTAGAGTGAGTATTGCTAGCAAAATAAAAGTGAGAGAGGGGGAGGGAGAAAAGTGAGAGTGAAGGATGAAGGGTGGAATGAAGGGAGAGAGAAAGACCATGAGGAAGTTAGAGCGAGAGGAATAGAATGAGGAGGGTTAGGTTATAGAGAGAGGAAGAGAAAGAGAGTGAGAGGGCGGGAGGAGGAGGTAGAGAGAGTGGGAGTGAAAGATACAAAAATAAGATAAAGCGAGAAATGGAAAATGATACATAAAAGAGAAGACAGAGAGGAGTGAAAAGAGAGATATAAGGAGAGAAATAAAGTAATGAGAGCACACCTTAGAGACAGAGGTAAAATGGGAACAAGTGAGAGAGTGTGTGGGTGAGAGCAAGCTAGATAGAAAGGGAAGGAGGGAGGAAGAAAGAGAATGAGAGAGAAAAAGAGAGTGGAGTAGAGAGAGAAAATAGAGAGGTAATTT
>NW_018252397.1:5890-10818 GCF_001263595.1 Phalaenopsis equestris
AGTGAGAGAGGGGGATAGAGAGGTGAAGGTAAGGAGAGATGGAATAAAAAGGGAGAGAGATAGGTAAAGAGTGATAAGAGAGGGGTTGCAGAGATGTTAGAGTGATGCAAATGATAACATGGATGACAATTACATGACTTCAAGAGAAGATTTAATTTAAGTTCCATGTGAGCCAATTACTAGATGTCATGCAAAAAGGGTGAAAGAAGCTCTTAATGGATTAGTCCAGGAGACTTGGACTCGACCAAATTCATGGGATCTAAGGAGAAGAGCCGCAAAAATTTGTCAACTTATTCCAAGCCCAAGGTAAAAGGAGTCATATTATTGTGGCTGGATATTTTGTATTTTTTTTTATTATTGTTTAATAATAGCTTGCATGCAAAACTTGATGTAGTTTTTCATTTATTTTTGAAAATATTTTATCTTCTCTTTTATTTGCTTGTAAGCTTTAGCTGTAAGCTTGGCCTTGTGTCAAATGAGAAAGGGACTTTTGATTCTTGCCAAAAAAACTTGCACTTGGGTTGTCTCCCACGGTTTCCTTAGGATTCCAATGGAACTCTAGGCCATCGCCTAAGGAGTTCTTTCACAACTTATCAAGCAGATTTCCACCCATTTGTGGCGTCTTCTATTGTACCAAGGTTCTTTCCTCACGTCAAGCATAAGGTTGTGGTCTTATACCAACGTTCTTGTTTGTGTTGGCATTGGGTCAAGGTTTACCTCCATCCATCCATTTTTCCGCACGCTCTACATATAATTTGGTTTGTTCCAACCTTGGTACATATTTATTGTTCGGTTTTTTGTATCTCATAAGAATTTCCATCTATTCTTTTTTGTTTTGGCACAGCACATCCGGTTTTCTAATAAGAACATTAATCCCCACGGTCCTATATTTCATATATGCACATCAGAGAGACTTAGAGCGAGTGAGGGAGAGCAGGTGAGGGAGAGTGAGCAATGACGTAAGTGATAGAGAGCTCTCCAGATTGGATAAGTGAGGGAGAGAGAGAAGGAGATAGAAGGAGAGAGTGATAGCAATAAGATGTGAGAGAAAGAGAGAAGGAGAGAGGGAGAAAGTGGGTGAGAGAGAAGGGTGAGATTGAGAGGATGAGGGATAGTTAAAGTGGGAGAGGGAGCTATTAAAAGATAGAGATGGGTGTTAGAGAGAGGGATAGAGGAAGAGATAAAAAGATGGTAAAAGAGCGGGAAAGTGAAAGAAAAGGGAGAGAAAGCGAGAGAGAGTTAAAGAAGGAAGAGAAGAAAGAACTAAAGAGTTTGAGAGATAATAGAGAGGTAAAGATAGAAAGATAAGAGAAAATGTATGAGAGTTGGTAGAGAGTAGAGAAGGAAGCGAGATGGAAATAGAGAGAGAGAGAGAAGAAAGGAGATAGAGAGGGGGAAGAAAGGGTTGTAAGGAGCGAGCATTTGAGGGTTATAATGGCGTAGAGATTTTGAAAGAGACAGAGAGTGGGAGAGAAAAAGTGAGTGACATAGAGAGAGAGTAATAGAGAGTGAGAGAGAAAGAAGATAGAGTGAGAGAGATGATAAGAGAGGGATAGAGCAAGAGAAAGGTGAAAAGAGAAAAGAGAGTGCGAGAAAAGAGAGACACATATACGAGAATAGTAGATAGAGAATGCAAGAAGAGAGAACAGTGAGTGAGACAGAGAAAGGAAGAGAGTATGGGTGAAATTTTGGAGATGGAGGTAACGAGAATCAAAGATGGTGAGCAAGAGAGCAATATAGTGAAAGGAGAGTAAGGAAAGAGAGAACTAAAAATATGAAGCAAGTGAGAGTGTAAAACATGGAGAGATGGAGAGTGGGAGAGGAGAGAGAGGTAGGGAGCGAGTAACAAGAAGGGAAGGATGGAGCATGTGAGAGGTGTGAGTGAAAGTGAGAAATAATGAGAGAGAATATGGGGGGAGAGAGAGTGCTACACAGAGGGAGATTGAAAGAGAAATGTATGGACGTAGATCGACGGAGAGAGTGATGGATAGAACGAGAGAAATAGTGAGTAAAAATGAGATGAGAGATTGACAAAAGCGAGTGCAAGAGAGAGAGTAGATAGAGAGCAAGAGAAGAAGAACGGAAGATGAAATAAAGAGCGAGAGAGAGAGAGGAAGAAAAAGAGAGATAGAGAGAGGGAAATTGAAGAGAGAGAGAGAGTATGTGAAATAGTGAGAAGAGAGTTAAGAGATATAGAGTCTGCGAGAAATAGGGAGGGCAGGAAAATGAGCCATAGAGAGGGGGAGGGAGACCAAGAACATGAGTCATAGAGACAGAGGGGAGATGGAAGGAAATGGAGAGGGAGACAGGGAGAGAGAGGATGGGAGAGTGGAAGGAAGAGATAAAGATAAGAGATGAGAGAGAGGCAAGTTTGTGTGTGTCAGGGATAGAGGAAGAGAAAAGGTGAGTGAAGAGAGAGAAGAGGGCATGAAAAAGGGAAGAGAGGTCAGTAGAGAGAGAAAGAGATATGGAGCAAAGAGTGAAAGAGTGAGTAACAGAGGAAGAGATAAAGAAAGAGATGGATAAAATGAAGGAGTGAGAGAGATTGAAGTGAGAGAGGGATTGAAAGAGAGAAAGAGATAGTGAGAAAAAATATGAAGAGAAGTTAGTGTGATGGAAGATAAAGCAAGAGAGAATGAGTGAGATACTGAGGAAGAGAAAGATAATGAGGGGAGGAAGAGAAGAATATATAGGAGAGAGGGAGACAGTGCGTAAAAGAGAGAAAGAGATAGGTGAGAGAGAAAGCATGAAAGACATATAGTATTAAAGAAGAGAGTCAAAGAAAGAAAGAGAGCGAAATGACATGAGAGAATGAGAGAGAGTGTGAAAGAGATGGAGGAGAGAGGAAGAGAGGGAGAGATAAGAAAAAGTGAGGAAAGAGAGCGAGAAAATATAGAGAAAAAATAGAGAAGAGATAGAGGAAGGAGAACGAGAGAAAGAAGGAGAATGAGAGAAGAGGGTGAGAGTGAGAGAGGGAGGGAGAGTAGTGGGAGTGAGAAAATGGGAAAGAGAGTAAGAAATAGAGAGAGTGAGAGAAATGTGGGAGTGAGAAAATAGAGAGAGTGAGAAATATGAGAGTCCATGTTAGAGTGAGAAGGAAAAAAGAGAGATGAGTGGAAATGATAGAGAGAAGTGAGATAGAGTTGGAGAGAGTGAGCAAGAGAAATAAAGAGTGAGAGAGAGAGAGTCAGAGGGTGCAAAAGGGAGGGAAGGTTGGAAAGAGGGTGTGTTAATGTTAAAGAGAGCATGAGAGAGAGGAAACGAGAACTAGAGAATATGGGCAAAAGAAAAGTTTGAGAGAGAGAAGAGAGAAAGATCCGGATAAACTAAAAGAGACAGAGGGTAAACAAGTGGAAAGATAGAGAAGGAGAGAGACAATGAGCAAGAGGTAGACCAAGAAAGAGGAGAGAGAGATAAAAGAAAACAAGAGAGATAGAGAGAGAGCGGAGGAAGGGAGAAAGGAGTGATAGAGAAAGAGAAAGGGAAATTGTGAGAGAGAGATAATGAGGTAACAAAGAAAGAGAGAGAGGATGACGAGATAGTGAAGAAAGAGAGAGAAATAGAGAGGGGAGAGGAAGGGAGAGAGGGTCGGTTATCAAGAGAGTGAAAGAGAGTAGAGAAGAATGGGAGAGGTAGAGAGGGAGAAAGAAAAGGAAATAGAGAGAGAGAAAGCGAGAAATAGTGGGAGGGAGAGAGATAAATGGTGGGAGGTAGGTAAAGGGATTGAGAGAGAGCATCAAAGGTATAAAAAGAGAGAGAAACAGCGATAAAGGGAGAGAGAGAGTTAGAGATGAGTGAGAGAAAGAGAGAGAAAAAAGGTAGTGAGGGAGAACCACAAGGGAAGGGTGGGAGTGTGAGAGAAAAAACAAAAAGGAGAGAGATAGAGTGTGTTAGATATAGAGTGAAAGTTAGAGAAGGAGAGAGAGTAAACGAATGTGAGAGAAGATATAAAATAGAGAATAGCAAAAAAGAGAGAATGAGAGAGTAAAAAAGAGAGTAACAAATAGAAAAGGGAGATAAGAAGAGAAGTAAAGGAGATCAAAGAAAGAGAAAAATCAAGGGAAGGAAAGAGGGAGGGTCAGAGGGAAAAACAGTGACATAGATAGAAAGTTGGAAAAAGGCAGGGAGAGGGAGAGAGAGCGAGAGATAGGAAGGGAACATAAAGAGAAAGAGAGAGGGAGGGTGGGAAAAGGAGGGAGGAACAAGAGACTGAAGAGAGGGCAAGGGAGTGAAGAGAGAGAGAGAGAGCGGAAAAAAGAGCATGGGAGGAAGAGAGATAGAGAGGAAGATCCAACAGAGGTAGAGAAATAAAAGGTGGGAAGGAGGGAGGGATATAGTGGATCGTGTGTGTGCGTGAGAGAGAGATAAAAAGAGAGAGGGTTTTTGAGAGAGTTAGCAAGATAAAGGGGAGAGGGGGGATGGAGAGAGTGCAATAAAGAACATGAGTGTGGGGGGAGAAAGGAGAGATAAAAATATGTGAGAGAATATATAGAGAGAGGTACCAAGTGAGGGAGAAAAAGAGATAGGAAGAGTAGGATACAAAAAGAGTGAGAGAGAGAAAAGAGAGAGGGAGAGAACATTATGTGCGATAGAAGAGAGAAAGAAAAGTAGAGAAAGGAGGGTCAGAAAAATAATAAGGGAAGGATGTAGATATATTTGGGAGAAAGAGAGAGAAAAGAGCTGAAGAGTGGGAGGGAGACATGTGGAGAGAGAGAGAGAGAGAGAAATATATAAATAAGCGAATGAAAGAATAGAGAAGCGAGTGAGAGAGAGAGTGTGTGAGAGAAGATATTGAAAGAAGAGAGTGAATAGAGAGGGAGTTAGGGAAGGAAGGACTGCGGAGAGAGGGAAGGAGAGAAAGGGGGAAAGAGAAGAGATATATGAAGTGTGGGAGAGTGATAAATGGGCATAATGAGAGAAAGAAAGTG
>NW_018252397.1:10856-11261 GCF_001263595.1 Phalaenopsis equestris
AATGGAGGGAATGAGGGAGGAGGAGGGCACAAGAAAGTGGGATTGAGAGGGAGCGAAGTAGAAAGAGCACGAATGATAGAAAGAAAGATGAAAGGAGGGAATAAGAGTTTAAGTGAGAGAGAGACACGAGAGCAAGCAATAGAGAGATAGAGAAGGAAACAGGGCAAGCAAAAGAGATATAACCAGAAAGATAAGATAGAAAAACTTGCTATTTTTTCTCTCCTTTTCTCACTTTCTCCTCTCACTCTTTCTTTCTATCACTCTCTTCCTTCCGCTTGCTTGCTTTCTCTCCTCTCTTTTTTTCTCCTCTCCTTTTTTCTCTCTCTCCCTCTCTCTCTCGCATCTCACCCCCTTTCTTTTTTCTATTTCTTGTTATCCTTCACTCTCTTGCTTTCTCTCTCTTTC
>NW_018252397.1:11271-13264 GCF_001263595.1 Phalaenopsis equestris
CCTATCTCTTGCTTTCCTCCCCACCTCTCCGCTTTCCCTTTCTCTCTATCTATCTCTTTCTCTTTCTTCTCTAACTATCTCTCTTCTTTCTCATTATAAATCTCTCTCCCTATCTCTATCTCCCGTTTTCTATCCACTCCCCCGTTTTCTATCCACTCTCCCAGTCTATCTCTTCCCTCCCACCCTCCCTCCCTCCCTCCCTCACACTCACTCTCTCACTTTCTCTCTTTCTTTCTTGCTCATTTAATTTCTCTCCCTTTCTTTTTCTCCCCCTCCCTCCTCACTCTTCATTCATTCATTCACTTTCCTTTAGTATCTCTTTGCTATTTCTATCTTTTTTTATTCTGTCACTCTTCATTACATACTCTCTCATCTAGCTCTCATTTTCTATCGCTCTCTAACTCCCTCTCTCTTGCCTTCTCTCCTACTTTCCTTTAGTATCTCTCTCTTTTTATCCTTCTCACACTTGCTTGCTCTCTCTTTCCTTCACTATCTCTTTGCTCTCTCACTATCTCTCTTGCTCTCCCTTTCTCTCTATTTCTTTCTTGATCTCTTTCTTCTCTAACTCACTCTGTTCAATCTTTTTCTAACTCTCTCTCCCTCTCTCCATCTATTGCTCTATATCCTCTCTCATACTCTCTTTTATTCTCTCGCTTTCCTTCTCTCCCTTCTTCACTCTCACTCTCTCACTTTCTCTGAATCTCTCTCTCGCTCTATATATCTCTATATCTCACTCTCCCTTTCTCTTCCCTTTCTCTCTCTCTCTCCCTCCCACCTCTCTTTTCATTCCTTCTTTCTCTTCTCCCTTTCTCTCTATTTCTCTCTCCCCTCCTGCCTCTCCCACTATCTCACCCTACCTCCCTCTCTCATATCTTTCCTCTTTTTTTCTCCCTCACTTGCTCTCTCTCTCTTTTCTCACTCTAGTATACTCTCTCTTACATTTCACTCAATCTATTCTCTTGTTCCCTTTTACTCTCTCTCATACTTTTTCTCTCTCTCTCTCTCTCTTTCCTCTCAATCTCCCTCTCTCCCGCTTTATATCACTCTCTTTGACCTACCCTCTCTCTGTCTCCCCTCCCTCTCCTATTCTCTGTCACTCTTTTCTCTCTCTTCTCTTTACCTTATCTTGCTTGCTCTAATTCATTCTCTATCTCTTTGCTCTCTTTATCCATTTCTATTTTGTCACACTTCTTTTCTCACTCTATCTTCTTGCTCTCTCTTCTTGCTCTCTTTCTATCGATTTCTGCCTCCAACTCTCTTGCTTTCTCTTCGCTGTCCTTTTCTCTCTCTCCCTCTTTAACATTCCCTCCATCCTTCCCTTCCTACACTCTATTTCTTTCCTTGCTATAGCTTGCTCTCTCTCATCTTTCACTCTCCTTATTCTCTTGCTCTCTTTTATTCTCTCCCACACTTTTTCTCTCTCACTTTCTCTCTCTCACTTCTCTCACCCTCCATATCAGTCTCTTTTTTCTACCTTCTCTTTATCTCCCTCTCTTTGGACCTCGTTCCCCATTCTTCCATATTTTTTGTTCTCCCTTTTTCCTTCTCACTCCCTCTCACTTTCTCACACTCTTCCTATTCACTTCCCACGCTCTTATTCTCCCTTTCCCTCTATCTCACTCTTGTATCCCTGCTCTCTCTCTCTCTCTTTCTCAACTACACCTCCCTCTCTCCATCACTATCCCTCTCTCTGCTCTTTCCTCTCTCTGTATCTTCTCTCTAATCACTCTCCACCCCACTCTCTTACTCTCCCTCCCTTCCTCCCTCTCACTTTATCCATTCTTTCACCCTCTCTCTCTCTCTTTCACCCACCATCCCTCCCCTCTCTCTTTTTCTCTTATTATATCTATCTTCTCTCCTTTTCTCTCTATATCTCTCTAGCTTTATCTCTTCCATGCTTTCTCTATAAATCTTCTCCTATCCCTCCTCTTTCATTTCTATTTCTTTACCTCCCCCAATATTTAATATATATCTCCCTCACTCTTTCTTTCTC
>NW_018252397.1:14056-19301 GCF_001263595.1 Phalaenopsis equestris
TTTTTATCTCTTTCATTTTCTACATCTTTTCTCATCATCCTTCTCTTTTCCTTTTTCTCTCTATCTCTATTCTTTATCACTCTCTCTTTTCTCACACACACTCTCTCTCTCACTTCTCCCTCCTTTTATCTCTCTCTCTCTCTTCTTCCCTCTCTCTCATGCTCTCACTTCTCTCTCTCACTCAGCTTGCCTCTCACTTTTACTCTCCCTCTCTATCACTTCCCCTCTTTTACTTTATACCTCTCTCTCTTCATCTCTCTCTATTTTTTTCTCACTCTAAGTTTATCAATTTATCCTCCTGCTTCATCTTTTCTCTCCCTCCTCCATCTCGCTCTCTGTCTCCCTATTTCTCTATCTCTCTTATAATCTCTCTCATTCTCTCTATCTTTCAACCTCTCTCTCGCACTCCTTCCCTTTCTTCCCAGTCACTCTCCTCCCTCCCTCCTTCTCACACTTTCTCTCAATCTCCCATTCCCTCCCTCTCATTCTTCTCTCTCTACTTTCTCTGTCTATCCCTCCCTCCCTCTCTCAATACCTGCCCATCTTCTCTCTTTATTCTCTCTCAGGCCCACACTCTTACCCTCTCTCTTAGTCAGTTAATTCTCTCTTTCACTGTTTATTCTTCATTCTCACTCTCCTTCCTTCACCCACTCTCTCATCCTCACCCTACCTCTCCTACTCTATTTTTTCTCTCCTAGCTTCCTCTCTTCATCTCTTCCTCTCTTTCTCTATCCCTCTTTCTTTCTCCCCATCACTTTTTAAACCTCTATCCCTCTTTATCCCCTCCCATTCCCTCCCTCCCTTTCCCACTTTATCTATCAATTTAATTGTCTCTCCACACTTTTATTTATCCCTCTCCCTTTTCTTACTTATGTAGCTCTCTCTTCAATCTCATGTTCTCTTATTGCTTCTTGCTCTTTCTCTCTTTCTTTCTCTCTCTCTCTCATCTATATATCTCTCTTTTTCTCACATGGCATCTCTCTTCTCTTTCTTCTCATTCTCTCTACTCTATCTCTCGATCATTTTCTCTCTCTTTCTTAATCTCCATCCTTCTCTTTCTCTCACTCCCACTCTCTCTCTTTCTCACTCTCTTTCCATTTCATCTCTCACCCTCCTTCTCCCACTATCTCCCTCTCTGCCTTTCAACTCTCTCTGTCTGCCTCTGCCACTCTGCCTCCCTCCCGCTTCCAATTCCTCTCACTCGTGCCTTCATCTCTCCTTCCATCTTGCCTTCATCTCTCAATCTCTCTCCCTCTTTCCTCTCTTCTCTCGCTCTCTTCTTTTTATTTCTCTCTAACTATTTTTCTCTCCCTCCTTCCATTCTCCTCTCACTTTCTCCCTCTCCCTCTCTATCTATTTATAAATCTTTTTCTCCCTCCTCACTCTCTCATACTTTTTGTACCTCATAATCATTCTCTCTTTCTCTCTCTTTCTCTCTCTTCCTCTTTGTCTATTAATATATCCATCACTCACTCTCTCTCCCTTGCATTCTCAATCTTTCTCTTTTTCTCTCCCTCTCTCTCCCCTCTCTCTTCCATGTTTTCTCTCTTGCACTTTCTCTCTCGTCTCACACTTTCACAATCATTTCTATTTCTTTCTCTCCCACCCTCTTGCTTACTCTCTTTCCTCCCTCTACCTCTCCCTCTCACATACACACGCCCTCTCGCTCCCTCTCTTTCTTTCTCTCTTTGTCTTTCCTTATATCTCTCTTACTCTTCCTCTCTTTCTCTCACTCCCAAATGTCTCTCACTATTTATACTCTCTCTTGTGCTCTATCTTCTTCTCTCTTTGCCTCCTTCTGTCCCTCCCTCCCTCCCTCCTACCCTCAATCTCTCTACTACTCTCTCATACTTCTCTGTATCCATCTCTCTCACAATATTTCTTGATAAATCTATTTTTTTGCTCTTTTTCTCTCCATGATTGTCTTCCTCTCACACACTCCCTCACTCGTTATCCTGCACTAACTCTCCCTCTCCCCTTTCTATTGCAATCTTTCTTGCTTTCCCACTCTCTCTCTCTCACTTGCACTTTCTTTATCTCTCTTCCACCCTCCCTCCCTCCCACCCTCACTCTCTCTATTCTCTCTCTTACTCTGTCTCTCTCCTTTCCTCACACTCTCTCTTTCACTCTATTTTTCTCTTCTCCAACTCTCTATTTCCCTTCATTCTCTCGCTCTCTCTTTTTCTCACTTCTCTCCCTCCCATCCTCGCTTTCTCTATCCATCTCACTCACTCTATCTCTCTCACTCTACCTTTATCTGTTCCTATCCCTTTGATTTTGCCTCTTTCTCTCTCTCACACATTCCCTCTCTCCCACTCTCTATCATTTCCTCTCTCCATAGCCTTCTTCTAATCCCTCTCACTCTCCCGTATATTTATCCCCAATTCTTTCTAGCGCTCTATCTCTCTCTGACACTTTCTCTCACTTTTGCTCACTCTCTAACTTTCTCTTCAACACTCCCTTGATCACACTCTCTCCCCGTCTCACATGTTGTCGTTCTCATTCTCTATATCTCTATTCACTCTCTTCTATTTCTTTTTTTTTTCTCTATCTCTCTCCACCACAATCCCATCCTCCCTCCATCTCAATTTATTTTTAAGGTCTCGCTTTTTTTAACTAGCTCTTCTCTCTCTACTCTCTCTGTCCATATTATATTTCTTCTCTCTCACACACAATCTTGTTATCTCTTTCTCCATATTTATCTCTATTATCACACTCTCCTCCCTGTCTCTCCTACAATCTCACACCGACTCACTATCTCACTTTCTCTCACCCACTTACCCACTTTCGCTTGCACTCTCTTTCGCTTGCACTCTCTAAGTCTTTTTCACCAACTATCTACCTGTCTCATACTCTCTCAATCTCTTTTTTATCTCTAATTTTCCCTCCTCTCTCCCCACTATGCCACCTATCTCTATCAATTTCTCATTCTATCTAAATTTCTCATACTCTATAACCCTTCTCACTATCTTTTTTCTTTCTTTCCCTCCATCCCTCTAACCCTCTATCCCTCTCTTTATCTATCTCTCTTGATCTTTTTTCTATCTCCCTTCTTTTTTTTGCTCTCTCCCATGCTCTCTCTCCCTTCTTTGTTATATTATTTCTTTCTCAACCTCCCTCTCCCTCTCCCTCTCCCTCTCCCTCTCCCTCTCCCTCTCCCTCTCCCTCTCCCTCTCCCTCTCCCTCTCCCTCTCCCTCTCCCTCTCCCTCTCCCTCTCCCTCTCCCTCTCCCTCTCCCTCTCCCTCTCCCTCTCCCTCTCCTCCCTCTTTCTCTATTCTCCCTCCCTCCCTCGCCTCTTCTCTCTTTTCTTCATTTTTCTCTCTTCTCCTTCTCTCCCCCTCACTCTCTCTTTTTCTCTAACTCTCTCCATCTCCTTACCTCTCACTTTCGTATCCTTTTCTTTTCCACTCTTCTAACTTTATCTATCCCTCCACCCCTCCCTCTATGTTTCTCTCTTTGCCTTCCTTCCCTCCTTCCGTCCTTCTCTCAACCTCACTCCATCTCTCTTCTCCCATATCCTCTTTCTCTCACTCTCCCTCTCTCTCTCTCACTCTGTCTCTTGCTCTATACCCCCTTCACCCTCTATCTCTAAATCTTTCTCTACCTTCCTCCCTTGTTTTCTCTATCTATCACTCCCTTTTTCTCTCTCCTCTATCTCTCTACCTCTGTTAGGCCCTCTCTCTCCCTCAAATCATTATGTCAATCTCCTCTATGTCCCTTTCTTTTGTTGTCCATTTATCTCTTTCATGCTCTCATTTCTATTTCCTTCTTTCCCTCACGTTCTCTATTGACCTATCTCTCTTCTCACTTCCTCTTTTTCTCTTGCTCTCCATCATATTTTCTCTCTCTATTATTCTCTCTCTACCTCTCTCAAGCCCTCTCCCTCCCTTCCTTTCTCTCTCTTCCTTGTTTTCTACCCTCCATCTATCTTCCACTCTATCTCTCACACTCGTTTACTCTTTCTATCTCTACTCTCTTTTCCATTTTTCTTCTCTCATCTTAGCCTCTTACTCTCTCACTCTTTATCCTTCCTTCCCATCCTTATTCTTTGTATCCCTCTCTCTAGCCCTCCCGCCCTCTTTCTCTCTCTCACCTTTTCTTTCTCTTTGTCCTTTTATTTCTACCTCAATTCATCTCTCTCTCTCTCTCCATCTCACGCTTCTTTTTCTCCCTCTCCTCTCTCTCTCACTCTCTCACTTAGCTTGATTTATCTCTCTCACTCACATTCTCTCTTTCTCTATCCCTATGCCTCACAACTCTTTCTATTTCTTCCCTCTCGCCTCTCTCTTTCTCTCTCACTCATTCTCTCTTTCTTTCTGATCTCTCTCCTCTCTCCCCTTCCTCTCTCTCTCTCTCACTCTTTTTACCTTACTCTCATTCTCTCTCTCACTCCCTCTCCCTTTCTCCCTCTCTCCTTCCTATCTTCTCTCTACCTCACTCCCTCTCTATCTGAATCTCTCTCCTTCCATTTCTCACCCTCTCTCTAGTTTACTCTTATTCTCTCTCAATCTCACTCTCACTCTTATTTTTCAGACACACTAGCATGAGATAGAGAGAGAGAAATAGAGAGAAAGCTTTATAATAAGAGAGAGACCATGAGGAAGGGAAGGTCGGAGAGGAAGAGAAAGAGGGAGAGAGAGGAGAGAGAGTAAGTAGAAAAAGAGAGAGAATTAGTGTACATGAGAGGGAGAAAGATAAAGAGAGAGAGTGAGGGCGCAAAGCAATATATATGGTAAGAAAGATTGCAAAAGAAATGGAGGGCAAGGAAGGAAATAGATAAAAAAGAGAGTAAAAGAGAGACAGAGAGAGAGAGGGAGGATGGGCAAGGGAGAGTGAGAGGGAAAGAGGATGGAAACAAAAGTAAGAGATATGGAAGAGAGAAAGGAGTGAGAGAGAGAGAGAAAGAGAGGGAAGCGAAAGAATAAAAAACATTAGGGAGAGAGTGAGAGAGAAGGGGAGATAGAGAGAAAGAAAGAGAAAGGATGGAGAAAGATAGAGAGAGAGAGGGAGAAAGAAAAAGAAAGATGAAAGTAGAGCAAGAGAAACAGAGAGGGGATAAAGAGTGAGGGAGAATGAGAGACAAATAGAGTACAAATAAGAGAGAGTACAAGAAGAGAGAGATGGATAAATATTGAATGAGATAGAGATGAAGAGCATTCAAGAAAGAGAGATCAAAAGAAGGGAGAGAGGGGGTGAGGAGCAAGAGATATAGAGGCAGGTAGGGAGGTAGGGTTGAAGGGAGGG
>NW_018252398.1:0-1456 GCF_001263595.1 Phalaenopsis equestris
GGTAATATTTTGAGCAAAAAATATTTACATCTTGAAAAAAGTCATTCTGAGCTCTGATTTCAGTGAACTTATAGTCAAACTGACCGACTCGATGAGACAAACCTAATGATATCAAAGTTAGTCTAATTCGAGTCAAACCAAGCCCAGATCAAGCAAATCATTCTTAGAAGATTTGTGGACACATTTGGAAGGTCAAACGGATGTTAAATCTAGTGAGTTCATAATCGAATCGAGCGTCTCGACAAAAACGAATTCAACGAGACCAAGATTGCTCCATTCTAACATTGTTAAGGCACTTAAATGTCCATTAAATGTCGGCTGATCGAGGGAAGCTCTCTGAATCGTCTGATCAAAATGGTTCTTATTTTTGCACTAATTGCACCCAAAACACTATAAAAAAAGTCTCACCCCTCACATGACGAAGGAGGCTTGAGAGAGAACTTAAGGCTTTGAGAATGATCTTAAGTCCAACATCATCTCTGTCATCGCAAACCGTCGTTGACCACCGCAGACCGTTGTCGACCACTGCCGACCGTCATTGACTGTCGTCGACCACCGCCAATCACCGTTGACTATCACCGACGGTTAATAACCACCGCTGACCTCCTTCGATTACCGTCGGCTGCCCGCGGCCCCCCATCACACGTCAACCACCGCTAACCAAACGTCGTCAGTCGACGTTGTACCTTGGAAAATCTTGTAACACTTTCCCATCTGTTAGACAAAAGGGACTCTCTAATCATCAACTTATAATGGACTTTTTTATAACTGGGCCAGACCCCGTGATTTTTTACCTCTACAAATTTTTCCACGTAAAACTTCTGGTGTCATCACATGTTGATTCCCTTTCTTCTAAGTGTGTGTTGAATCCTCGTGCAACGCTAAGACGATAATACATTACTCATATCGTCGCAAATTTTCTAGCACGCATTAGTTTGACGCCATGTGTGGGAAAGTTTCAATCCCACAACTAAAGTACTTACGCAGTTTACTAGATGGCCACCAGACACAATGTTCGTGAAAACGGAGCATCCCGCTCCAAAACCCATCGTTCCAGGAAGCAGTCCTGAAGCCAAGGGCGACATGCTTCTTCATCTTCTCTCCCTGAAAGACGTTATCCTGACAACGAAGGTGTTTCGGGTATGTCTATAGAAGATCGAATGTGTAGAATGGAGGAGTCTCAACTAGAGATCCTACAGCTCCTATGCGAGGCTCAATAACCGCTGCCTACACCATTTGATGAAATTTGTTTACCATTAACTATGCGATGTAAGATAAACATATCGCTTGAAGGAACTCATATCAACCCGCCTCCTCATAAAGGAACACATCCTCTGTAACGTCGTGATGTTGAACTCCTATGTACCGCAAGTATACATCCATCTCGTGCAGCTCACCCGGCATCGCCACATCTTCCTGTGATTCCAGATAATGTCATTCGTAACGAACTACGACG
>NW_018252399.1:0-3654 GCF_001263595.1 Phalaenopsis equestris
GTTTCTTTCTCTCTCCTTCCTCTCTTCCTTAATTTTGCTCTTCTCTCCATCTCTGTTCTCTTCACTCCCTCACAATCTCTCTCTTCATCTCTTTTACTTTCTCATCTCTTAACTCACTTTCACACCTTCACTCTTCTATGATCTCTCTCTATCACTCTCCCACCCTCTTCCTTTCTCTTTCTCTTATATTATAACCTCTCTCTCTCTCTCTCTCTCTCTCTCTCTCACTCATCTGTTACTCTATCTTCTTCTTTCTTTATCTCTTACTTTCTTTCATCTCTCTCCCTATCCTCTTTCTTTCTGTACTCTCCATCCCTCCCCCTCTTTCCCCTCTCTTCTCTCATTGTTTCTCTCTCACTATTTTTCTTGCTCTACATCCTTTGTGCTCTCTCTAACTGCTTCACCTTTCTACTGCACTCTCTTTCTCTCTTTGTCACTCCAATTCTCCCTCAAAATTTATCTCTACCTCTGTTAGACCTCCTCTATCACTATCTCTCTCTCTTTTACTCTCCCTCTATCTTCCTATATGTTGCTCTCTCTCTTTCTTTCTCCCTCCTTCCCTCTTTTCCTTCTCTCTTCTCTCTTCATCTTTCTCCCTCGCTCTCCCTCTTACTCTCCCTCTCATTCTAATGCTCAATATCCCTCACACCCTCTGGTTTTATCTCTAATCAATTCTCTCGCCTTTCCTTCCTCACTCTTTCTCTCTCTATCACTCCCTCTCTCAGGTTCTTTCTCTCATTCTCTATTGCAATCTCTCTCCCTTTATCTCTTTCTTGCTCGCCCTCTATCTTCCTCTCACTTTTACTCCCTCTCTTATCCCTCACTCATTCTCTGTCCTGCTCACAGTCTCTAGTTCTCCTCTCACTCTTCCCTTTTTCTTATCTCTTCCCATCCCTCCTACCCTCTCTCTCTCCCTTTGTCTCTCTCCTTCCCACTCCACCCCACTGAGAGAGAGAGAGAGAAATGAAAAGGATAAGAATAGATAAAGAGAGAATGAGAAAGATAGAGTGAGAGAGATAGAGTGAGTGAGAGGGAGAGAGAAGAGAGAGAACTATTGAGAGATGAAGAGAGGGAAGTGAGAGGCAGAGAAATATTGAGAAGATATAGTGAGAGAAAAGAGACAGAGAGAGTGTGACAGAAGTGAGAAAAATAAGGAGCAAGAGAATGAAGGGAAACAAAGAGTGGGAGAAGAGAAAAATAGAGTGAAAGAGAGAGTGTGAGGAAGGGAGAGAGACAGAGTAAGAGAGAGAATAGAGTAAGGGTGGGAGGGATGGAGGATGGAAGAGATAAAGAGAGTGCAAGTGAGAGATAGAGAGTGGGAAGAAGCAAGAGAAAGCGAGAAAGGGAGAGTGAGTGCAGGATAATGAGTGAGGGAGCGTGAGAGAGGAAGACAGGTATGGAGGGAGAAAGAGCAAAAAAAATAGATATATTAAGTAATATTGTGAGAGATGGATAGAGAGATCAAGGAATAGAGAGAAATATGAGAGAGTGGGAGAGAGATTGGGAGAGGAATAGGGAGAGGGATAGAGGGAGGGAGGGAGGGATACAAGGAGGCAAAGAGAGAAGGAGATAGAGCGGAAGTGAGAGAGAGTTAAATAGACGAAGTGAGAGGGGGAATGAGAGAGAAAGAATGGGATAAAAAAGAGAGGAAGATAGAGGGATTAGGAGAGATAGTATAATTAGTGAGTGACATCAGCGAGTGAGAGAAAGAGAGGAAGAGTAAGAGAGATATAAGGCGAGACAAAGAGAGAAAGAAAGAGAGGGAGGGAGAGGGCTTGTGTGTGTTGGAGAGAGAGAGGTAGAGGGAGGAAAGAGAGCAAGCAAGAGGGTGGGAGCGAAAGAAATAGAAAGGATTGTGAGTAGGAGAGAGAAAGAGATAGAGCGAGTGAGGGAAAAGAAAGGGAGAACATATTTTCTTACTCTCTTCCTCCCACTCTATCTCTTTCTCTCTCACACTCTTTTTATCCCTATCACTTTCTATCTCTCATATCCGCTCTCTCTATCTCTCTCTAACTTTCTATCCCTTTCCCTCCCTCTCTTTTGTTTTCTCTTCCTTGCCTTCCTCTATCTCTCTCTCTCCCCTCCACATTTATCTAGGACTCACTCCCTCAATTCCTCCCTCAATTCTTTCTTTATCTCTCTCTTGCACCCTATGTCATTCTTTCTCCATCCCGCTCTTTCTTTCTTTCACTTCATTTTATTTTCTTTCTTTTAGTCTCTCGTTGTTTCTCTCCCATTATCGCTCCTTCTCTCTTAAATTCACAAATTCACGTTCACTCTTACTCCCTCACTCTCGAACTCTCTTTTTATCATTTTATGTTAAATTTCCCTATCTCTTACTCTCCCGTCCTCTATTCTGTTGCTCTCTCCTATTTCTCTTGCTCCTTTCACTCTTTCTATCCATTTATCCAGCACTCTCTCTTTCTCTCTCTCCCTCTTCACATTCTCTTCCCTCACTCTCTTCTATCTCTATTTATCTATCTCTTTCTCTCCCTCTTGCTCGCTCTCTCTCTTCCTCTAACATCTTCCTTCTATCTCTCTCTTTCATGATCTATCCTTTTTTCTCTCTCTCTCACTCTTTGTTCTATCTTGCTTCTTCTTTCTCTCATAAGAGGAGGAATTATGAGGTAAAGAGGGAGAGACAGGGAGGGAGTGGGATAGAGATTGAAGATAGCGAGATTATTCCACATAGTTCTTCTATCACTCTATTTCCCTCTCTCTCTTTTTCTCTTTCTATGTTCTTTCACTCTCTTTGTTTCTCTCTGTCCCTCCCTCCCTCCCTCTCCATCTATCTCTCTCTAACTTCCCTCTTTATCTCCTCTCTCACTCACAGTACACAAACACACACTCTCTCTCTCTCACTATAACTCCCACTCTCGCTCTACCTTTTTTCTATCCATCTTCCTTCCTTTCTCATTCTCTCTCTCTCTCGCCCATACTCACTATTCTCTTTATATTCTTTCTTTCCCTCTATTGCTCCTCTATATTAAATTTTACTTTGACTCTTACCCTCTCTCACTCTCTTTCTCTTTCTCACTCACTATTCTACCTCTGTTTCTCTCTTGTTGTTCCTTCCTCTCTCGAATCTTTCTCACTCCCCTCTATCTTTCTCAATTTCTCATTCTCTTGCTTTCTCTTATGTCAGTCTTACTTCTTTCTCTCTTTGCTTACTCTTCTCTTTCTTTATCACTCACTCTATTTTTTTCACCCTTCACACTATCTTCGTATTGCTCTCTTCTCTCCCTCCCCTTATCACACACTCTCTCTCTCACTATTTCTCACTTCCTCTTATGCTTCTATTTCTCACTTTTTCTCTCCCTATTTCACTCCATCCCTCTCTCAAACACATCTTTATCTCCCTTTCTCACACACTTTCTCTAACCCTCTCTTCCCTCACTCTTTCTTTTGTTTTTATTTCTCTCCTTTTCTATCTTTATCGCTCCTCTCTATCACTTAAAATAGAGATGATTGAGAGAGGGTGTGGGATGGAAAGGAGTTGAGATAGAGATAATGAGAGAGAGAGAGGGTTTGATGAAGAGAGAAAGAATGGAGAGAGAGACAAGAGGGCAAGAGATAGTAAATGGAGAGTTAGGTATAGATTTATAGAAAAAGAGAAAGGGTCAGTGAATAGAGTGGTCGTGGAGTGGGAGGGGA
>NW_018252399.1:3664-5179 GCF_001263595.1 Phalaenopsis equestris
GCTCACCATCAGAGTGAGAAAGAGAGCCTAAGAGTGATATAGAAAGAGATAAGAGAGAGATAAAGAAAGACCAGAAGAAAAAAAAAGAGAGAGAACTGAGAGCAAGAGAGGTGGAGGAAGAGAAGGAGGTAAGGTGAGAGAGGGAGAATGTGACAGAAAGAAACATGATAGAGAGATTTAAGAGAGAGAAAATTGAGGGAGAGAGTGTGAGATAGAGATATAGAGAGGGGGTGGAGTGGGAGAGAGATGGGAGAAAGTGGGAGATAAAGAAAGAGGTAGATAGAGTAAGAGTATAGAAAAAGAGGAAGAAAGAGGGTGGGAGAGTCATTGACAAGATCGTAGGAGAGAGAGAGAGAGAAATTGGTAGAGATCAAGATCATGGAAAAGAGATGAAGGAAAGAGAGAAAAAAGGCTTAATAAGAGATGGAGATGGAGGGAGGGTGTGAGGGAGAGGGAAAGAGAGAGAATGAGGGTGAGAGCAATAGAGTGGGAGAGAGCAAAAGAGAAGAGTATGAGTGTTAAAGAGAATGAAAGAGATAAAGAAACATAGAGAAGATAGTGTGAGAAAGGTGAGAGAAAGGTGGGAGAAAGGGAGATAGAGAGATAGAGGGCAAGAGAGTGAGAGAGAGGGAGGGCGGGAGAAAGAGGGAGTTCAAGAGAGAAAGAGTGAGAGAAAGAGTGAAAGGGAGAGATTGTGGGAGGAGAGAGGGATAAAAGGAGAGGACGTGAGGGAGAAGGAGATAGGGATAAAGAGAGAAAAAAGAAAGTAGAAAGATAAGATTTTGAGTGAGAGAGAGAGAGAGAGTGTGTGTGAGAAAAGAGAGGAGGGTAAGAGTAGAAAGAGCGAAAGATAAATAAAAAGAGAGTTATTTAAAGAGAGGATGAGATAGTAAAAAAGATGGAGGGAGAGAGAGATGGTAAGGTTGTGAAGACAAGAGAGATCGAGAGAAGCAAGAAATTGAGAAGGAGAGGGAGGAGAGAGAAAGGGAGAGGGAGAGAGAGTGTGCGAGGGAGAGACAAAGAGATAGACGATGAGAGGGGGTGTAGAGGGAGAGAGAAGATTGTGATAGAAAAATATGAGGGAGAAGAGAGAGTAAAATAGTCTAAGCAAATGAGGCAGACAAAATAAAGAAGAGAGAGAGAATGTGAGAGTGAGAGAGCAAGATAGAACCTCTGAGAAAGAGAGAGAATAAGAAATGGAGATAGGTCAAGGAAGAGAGAGGGAAAGGATAAAGGTAGAGAGTGGAGGGTAGAGAGAGGAGGGGAGAGATAAGTTATGAGAGAGGATGACATAGAGAGGGAGAGAGAAAGAAGAGCATGAGAGTGAACTAGAGAGAAGTGAGAGCAAGAGCAAGAGATAAAGTAAGAGTGAGTGAGGGTAAGAGTGTAAGAGAGAGGTGGGGGAGAGGAGAGAGAAAGAGGAGCTGAGAAAGTTGGTGAAGCAGGAAGAGAAAGTAAGAGAGAGAATGAGATGAAGAGGGAGAGAGATAGTGAGATAAAGATATAGAGCATAGC
>NW_018252399.1:5445-9034 GCF_001263595.1 Phalaenopsis equestris
TTAACTTTTCTTCTCTCTCTCTCACTATCGCACACTCTCGTTTGTTGCAATCTTCACTCATTTCTCTAGCACTGTCATAAATCTCTATGTTTCTTACCCTTTCTTGCTCTTGATCCCTTCATCTATCTCTCAACTATTTGTCTCTCTCTTCTTATCTCTAATTATCTCTTAGCATCCTCATTTCTCCCTTTCTCTCTTTTATTATGTTCTCTCTCTCTCCTCTCTCCTATTCTCTCAATCATGCCTTCCATCTCACCTTCACTCCCTCCATCTCTCTCCTTCCATCTTGTCCTCTTTAACTTCTTCTCTTTCTCGCTCTCTCTCTCCCCATCTCTCTCATCACCTCTCTCTCCTTTCATCTCTCTCACTCTCTCTTTATATATTCTCTCATTTAATCCATCCTTTCCCTCACTCTATTTTGAGCTCTCCCTCTCACACTCTCTCTTTCCACTCTCTCTTTCTTTCCCTCTATCTGATTCTCTATATGTTTCCTCTCTTTCTCTCTCTCTCTCTCTTTATCTCTCCTCTTGCCTTCCTCCCCCTTATCCCTAATATATCACTCCTCCCACTTTTCACATTTTCTTACTTGCTTGCTCCTCTCACCCTTGCTCTCTCCCACTTTCTTTTGCTTGCACTCACAATCTCAATTTCCCCTCTTCCCTCTCCCCCTCACTTACTCTTCATCTCTATCTTTCCCTCGCTCTCTCCTGCCCTCTCTACAATATCACTCTTGTTCTCACACACTCTCTCTGTTCTCACTCTCTAAATCTCCTCCCCCCTCTCTCTTGATCTCTGTTTCTCTCTACTCTCTCTCATTCTCCCTTCCACTTTTCCTTTCTCTTTCAACCTCTCTGCAATCTTTCTTTATTTCTCTTTCTCTCCTCTCTCTCTCTCTCTCACATTCTCTATTTATCTCACCCTTCCTCTCCATTCTCTCTCATTCTCCTCATTCCTCCCTCTCTCCTTAATTTTCTTCTCTTGTCTCCCTTGGTCGCTCTCTCCCTATAACTTTCATTCACTCTCCGGCACTTCTCTATCTCTCCTTGCTCTTGCTCTTTTACTTTCTTTCTCTCTATCCCTAGTCAGCTCACCATCTTCTGTCCATTTTATATTTTGCCCTCCCTCCTTCTCTCTATCTCTCTGTATTCCTCCCTTTCTCCTTTTCCCTCTCCCTTCTCTTGCTTACTCTTCTCTCTTCTTTTTATGCTTACACTCTCTCTTCATCTCTCTATCTCTCTTCTCTTCATCTCTCTTCTTCGCTCCTTCTTTTCCTCTCTCAAAAACTCTCACTCCCTTTCTTGATCTTTCACTCCCACTCTCTATAACCCCTTCTCACTCTCAATTTTGCACTCTCCGCCTCTCCCCCATCCTTTCTTTTCCTTATTTTATTATTTTATCTCTCTCTTTCTTTCTCGCCCTACCTCTCTCCTCCAACTCTCTAAATCTCATTCTTATCCATTTTCTCTCTCTTTCCCCTTCTCTTCTTCTCTCACTCTCCCTCCTTTGCCTTTCTCATTCTGTCTTTTTATGTTTCTCTTCCCTTTTCCCTTTGTCTTCTTCACTTATTTCTCTCACTCTTGCTCCTCTCTCTACTCTTGCTCCTCTCTCTCTCTTCTTGCTCCTCTCTCTCTCTCTCATCTGCATCTGCTATCTTTTTGTCTATATCCCTCTAACTCTTACTCCACTCTTTCTCAATTTATCTCTCAATCTCTCTCACTATATTACTCCACAACTCTATATATCTCTCTGTCTCCCTCTCTCTCTCCCCTCCCTCTCCCTCTCACTCCCTCTCCCTCTCTCTCACCCTCTCTCTATCCCTCTATCTCTCTCAATTCCTTTCTCCCTCTTACTTATTCTCTCTATCTCTATTTATGTATCTATCATGCTCTCTCTCCCTCTCTTTCTCTATCTCATTCTAATTCTCACTCTCTTTATCTTTCTCCCTCTATCTACCTCTATTACTCTCCCTCTCACTTTATCACTCCCTTTCTCTCTATCTTGCTCTCTTACACTCTCTCTCTCTCCCTCTCTTTTATTAACACTCTTACTATCTTCTCTCATTCTCTATCACTCGCTCTGTCTCAATTTCACTTCTTACTCTATCTCTCTCTTCCCACTCCCACTCACTCTCTCTTTCTCTATCTCTCTATCCCTACCCAGCTTTAATGCCATACATACCTCCAAATCCTCCCAACACCTCTCTCTCTTTCCTCGCTTGCTATCTTTATTCATTCCACTTTCTCTTCCCATCTCACCCTCTCTTTAACTCTCTCCTTTTTACTTCCTTTCTTGTCTCAATCTGCCCCTCTCATCCTCTCTTTAACTCTCTCTCCCTCTCCCTCTCTTGTTTACTTTAACTCTCCCTCCCTTATCTCCCTCATTCTTTCAATCATTCTTTCTTACTTACTCTATCTCTCTTTTGCTCTCTCTATTCTCTCTCTTCTCCCTCTCACTATTTCTCTCTTTTTATTGCTCTATCACTCTCTCTCTCCCAACATCTCCTTTTCTCTTTTCCTACTATCTCTTCTTCCTCTCTCTCACTCTCTCCCGTTCTCTCTCCCATTATCTTCATCTCTCTCTCACTATCTCTCTTGGTTGCTTGCATTATTCTTTCCCTCTGCACTCTCTCTCACTCATTCTAAATCTATCTCAACTCCTTTGTCTCTCTCTCTCTCTCACACACAGCACACTTGCTCTTCCACTCACCCACTCTCTATCCCTGTTTTGGGATACCTCTCCTATATTCGCCTTTCATTATTTTTAAATTTTTACCGAGCCCTTTTTTCTTTTCTTCTCTTACTCACCCTTACATTCTCTCTCCCTCTCCCTCTCTCACTCTCTTCCAACTCTCTCCATCTTCTCTCTATTCTATCACACCCTCATTCGTATTCCCTCACTTCCTCTCACTCTTAAGCTCTCTACTTGGCGGTCCTCTCACCGTCTCTTTTCCTCACCCTATATTTTTCTTTTACCTCCCTCTATATTGTTCATATTTCTCTCATGCTCCCATTCCACCCTCTATCTCTCTCGTGCTCTGTCATTCTCCTTCACACAATAGCTTCCATTATCGATCTCTATCTCCTCATGCTTCTTCAACCTTGTTCTCACCTTCTCTCTTCTATTTCTATAACTTTCTCTAATTGTTTTCCCTCTCTCACTCTCTTAGTACCTCTTTATCTCTCCCCTCCCAATCCTTTTTTTGCTCTATTTCTCTTGTTATTTATCCTTCTTTGTACTAATCTTAAAAACTTTCTCTATCCCAATTCTCTATCGTCTTCATTGTCTTTATTCTCTCTCTTCCCCTTTCAAGCCCTCCCCCACTCTTTCGATCATTCCCTCATTCTCTAACTATCGCTCGCTCCCTCCTTCACTCTCTCACTTATGTTTTATTTTGCTCTTTCTATCGATCTTCATCCCTCTCTCTTCCATTCCCTACTTCTTTGCCTCGCTCCTCCTCTATCCACCTTGAATTCCATCTATTTCTCTCCTTATATCTCACCTTACATCTCTCTCTCCCTCTATCTCTCTCTCTCTGTTGCTTCCTCACTTGTCTCTCTCTCTGCTTTCTCTCTCCTTGCTACTATCTTTC
>NW_018252399.1:9080-10502 GCF_001263595.1 Phalaenopsis equestris
CTTCTCTCTATCTCGACTTTTGTCCCTTCCCTCTCTTTTCACACATTTGTCTTACTCTCTCTTTTATCTCATTCTCTCTTGCCTTATCTTGCTCTCAATCCCTTTCTCTGTCTCTTCCACTCTTAGCCTATCTTGCTCTCAATCCCTTTCTCTCTCTCCCTCTCCCTCGCACTTACGCTCAATTTCTTCTCACACTTTCTCCTCTCTCTGCCACTATCCCATTCTCACCCTCTCTCACTCTCGCTTCCACACTCTCCTGATCTCTTTCTCTCTATATTTTTCCTTTCTCCCTCCATATCTCCATATTTATTTCTCACTCTGGTGAGATCTCTTTATAATCTCTTTTTTCTCTTGTTCCTTCCTCTTTCTCCCTCTCTCTCTTCCCCTCACTCTTCCTCAATCTCACACTCCCTCTCTCTCCAATTTTTTCTCCCTTTCTCTTACTATCTTCTTTTTACTCACTCAATCTTCTGCTCCATTTCTTCTTTCGCTTTTCTTTATATCTTTCATACTTTCTTATCTTTCTCTCTTTTTGTTCTCCTTTTCTCACTCTTCTTTGTCGCACTCCTAGCTCTCTATCTCCATCCCTCCCTCTCTCCCTTCCACTTCTTCTCTCTCCCTTTCTCTCACATTATCTTTTTCTGACTCTCTCTACTCTCTGAATCTTCTCTTGCTTCTCTCTCCTCTCTCATTCCCTTTATTTCTCTAAGCTCTTACTTTCACTCTTCATGCTTTCTCTCCCCCTTTCTTTTAGTTGATTTTGCTTCTCTCTCAGTCTCTCTTTTGGCTTCTTTTCTCTCGCTCTCACTATTTATATCAATCTCTTACTCTCAATCCTCTTTTTCTCTCTCTTTATTTTTCACTGCCTTACCCTCTCTCTCTTTCTTAATCTCTGTCACTCTATCTACCTTCTCGCTTTTACTCCCCCTCTCACTTTATCTCTCTCGCAATCTCCATCATTGACACTCTCTCTTTAACTCATCCCTCTCTCTCTCCCACTTTCACCATTCCTCTCTCCCACTCCATCTTTTGCACTCTCTATCTCTCTCTATCTTTCACTACATCTCTCTCCCTCTCCAACTCTGTCTCCATTTCTCTCTCTATCTCTTCTCTTTCTACTTCTCACTAGCTCTTTCTTCCACGCTATCACTCTATATCTCTCCCATTTTCTTTTTCTCTCTTACCTCTCTTACTTTCTTTCTCTCTCAATCTCTTTCCTCTTCCATCTCTCACTCTCTTTCTCTCTCTCCTGCCCTCCTTTACTTCTTTCTTTCTAATTCGTCACTTTAGTCCTTTCTCTTCCTCTCCCTCCCTTGTTTCATCATTCTATCTTTAACCTTCTCTCTCTCCCTTCCTGTCTTCATCCCTCTTTCCCGCCTTCGCTCTATTTACCACTTTATCCATCCCACTCTCCCTATCTCT
>NW_018252399.1:10861-14258 GCF_001263595.1 Phalaenopsis equestris
TCTCTCTCTTATTATCCCTCTCACTCTATATTCTTTCTCTCTCTCTATCTCTCTTTATATCTCCCCCCATTCTAACCCTCAAAAACTCCCACCCCACGTCCTTCTTTCTCTCCCTCTCGATCTCTCATCTTCTCTTTATTTCCCTCCTTTTTCTCTCTCTTTCTTCTATCAAACCTTTATTTGTCTCTCCCTCCCGCTCTTTCACTCTACTTCTCCCGCTCTCTCTTCTATCTCCTCTAATTCTCCCACTTGCTCTCCCTCTCTTTCTCATTCTCTATTTCCCTCCATTTACCTCTCTCTCACTCTCCCTCTATCTCTCTCTCGCAATCTCTTCTCTTTATGTCTCCCTACCTCCCTCGCCCACTTGGCCTATTCATCAACCACAGGCCTTTCACTCTCAGTCTCTTATCTCCCTCTTCCTAGCTCTCTCTCACACCTTATTGCTATATCTCCCTCACTTTCTTCTAAACTCTCTCCCTATCTCTTATATTTTCTCTCTTTCTCATTTACTTTTACTCCTCTTCTTGCTCTCTCTCTCTCTCTCTCACTTACTCTTCCTCACTCTCCCTCACTTTCTCTCATCTCTCCCACACCTCTCTCTCGCACTCTCTACCTATCTCTCTACGTTTTAAGCCACTCTTCACCTCTTTCTCCCTCACTCTCACACACACACTCTCTCATCATCTCCTTATTTCTCTCTCTCCTTACCTCAATCTCTCATGCTCACTCTCTCTCTCTCTCCCCAACTCTCTTTACCCCTCTTTGACACACCCTCTCTTTTCTCTCTCTCCACACTTATCTTATTTTCTCTATCCCTCACTCTATCATCATCTCTCCTCTCCCTTTTTCTCCCTCACTCTACCTCTCTCGCTTCATCTCACCACCTCTCTCTTTGTGTCTCTGTCACTCGCTTGAGTAATCTATCTTTCTCACTTTCTCTCCTTCTCTTTCATAATCTCCCTCTTAATCTTCTCTCTATCAGTCCTCTCTCTCTCACTCTCTCCACTCTCTTCCCTTCTCCCTCCCTCACTTCCTTTCTTTGTGTGTCACTCTCCTTCCCTCCCACACTATTTGCCTCTCTCGCTTGCCCTTTCTCTCTATCATTCTCTCCCTCTTATTATCTCTTTTATTCTATCTGCTTTCTCTCTCACTTGTTTACTCTCTTTTCCACTCCCTATTTCTATTTCATTCCAACCCTCAAAAACTCCCTACCTACCTCCCCCTCCTTATCCTTTTTCCTCTTTTTATTTCCCTCTCCCTCCTTTCCTCACTCTTTTTATCTTCTTCAAACCATTCTCTCTCTCCCTTGTAGTTTTTCTCTCTTCATCTCTTATGCTCTCTCTCAATCTCTCTCAGTCTCTCTATTCTCTAACTCTCTCTCCTTCTCACCCCCTTTTTCTCTTTCCCCCCCTCTCTTTCCCCCTCACCCTCTAACTCCATCCCTCCCTCCCTCACTCCTACTCTCTCACCGTCTCACTCTCCCGACCTCCTTCACATCCATTATCTCTATGTCTCACTTCCCCTCCCTTCCTCTCTCTTTACCTCTCTCTTTCTCCATCTCTCTCTTTTCATTTCTCTCACTTTCTATGACTCTCTCACTCTTTGTCACTCACTTTTTACTCTACCTCTCAATTTCATGCCTTCTCTCCCACTCTTTGTCTCTTTCTCCATCTCTCCCTCATTCCAACCCTCAAACGCTTCCTCCCTACATTCCTTTTTATCCCCCTCCCTATCTCTTTTACTCTCTTTATTTCTCTCTCCCTCCCTTCTCTACTCTCTATATGATCTCTCATACATTTTCTCTTGCTTTTTTTCCTCTCAACCTCTTTCATTCATTCTTCTCTTTTTTTAACTCTCTCTCCATTTTCTTTCTCTTTCTAGCTTTATTTCCATGATTCTATCTCCTTCACTTGTCTCTCTATCTCTCCTCTATCTCTCCTTCTCTTCTTCTCTAATTCCATTGCTCTATCTCACTCACTTGCTCTCCCTCAGTTGCTCTTTATTTGTCACTCATCTCTCTCACTCCCCTCTCTTGCAATCTCTACCTATCTCTCTCCCTTTCTATATTTGTCTCTCTCTGTCATATATCAATCTTTCCCACTCTCCCATTCTTACTCTCCCTACCTCTCTACATCCCTCTCTCACACTCTCTCCCTCCTTCCCTCCCTAGCTCACTCTCTCTCTCCCCCACTCTCTTTCATATGTCTAACCCTACCTCTTTTTTATCTATATGAACCTTTCTCTTTTACCATCTCTGCCTTGCCTCTCTACATATATCTCTCCTTTTTCCCTCCCTTTAACTCTCCCCACTCTTTACCTCTCTCATCTCTCTCTGTCCCTCAAACTCCTTATCTCAATTTCTCTCACTTGCTTGTTCATTCTATCTCTCTCACATTCTCTCTCCTTCACTCTTTTGCTCTCTCTCTTACTTCTATTTTTATTAATCATCTCCTTCTCACTCTTACATGCTTCACTCTCCCTCCCTCCCACAATCCCACTCTCTGTATCCTAATCTCCCTCCCTCCTTTAATTCCTTTATCTCTTTATCACATTTTCTCTCCCTCCCTCTTTTTTACCACTTTCTTGCTCTATCTCTCTCTTATCATCTCTCTCACTCTATCTTCTTTCCCTCTCACTCTTTGTCATTCGCTTTGTCTCTCTCCCTCTCTATCTCTCTCTTTCTCTCCCTTTCTCGCACTCTCTATATATTCTCAATCTACACCTCATTATAACCCTCAAACGCTCCCTACTTACATCCCTTTTTCTCCTCCTCTCTATCTGCTTTCCTCTCTCTCTATTTCCCTCGCCCTTCTCTACTCTCTCTACCTTCTCTCATATATTTTCTCTTATCTTTCTCTCTCTACCTCTCATATTCTCTCCCAAATTCTCTTGGTTCTCTAACTCTCTCTCCCCTTCTCTCCCTCTCTTTCTTTTTTCCTCTCTCTTTTCCTTCATCTATCTCTCTCTCAGTCTACCTCTATCTCTCTCTTTCTCTCGTCTCTCTATCTTCCCTACCCTTACTCGCACACTCTGTCTGTATTGCTCTCCCTCCATCTTTCACATCCTTTATCCCATTATCTCACTCTCCTTCCCTCCCTCTCTTTTTACCACTCTCTTGATATATCTCTCTCTTATCTTCTCTCTCACACTCTATCACTCGCTTTTCTCTCTCGCTCTCCATATCTCTCTTTTATGCCCTCTCTCGCACTTCCTGTCTCTTTCGCCATTTCTCCCTCATTCCAACCGTCAAAGACTCCTTCCCTACTTTCCTTTTTTTCCCCTCTTTATCTCCTTTCCTTTCTCTATTTCCCTCTCCCTCCCATCTCTACTCTCCCTATGATCTCTCATACAGTTTCTCTCTCTTTCCTTCTCGACCTCTTTCAATCTTTCTTCTCTC
>NW_018252399.1:14860-15861 GCF_001263595.1 Phalaenopsis equestris
TCTATCCCTCTCTTATCATCTCTCCCACTCTCTATTACTCTCTCACTCTCTGTCACTCACTTTTTCTCTCTTTCTATCTCTCTATTTCTTGCCCTCTCTCCCACTCTCTGTCTCTTTCTCAATCTCTACCTCATTATAACCCTCAAACGCTCCGCCCTACGTTCCTTTTTCTCCACCTCTCAATCTTTTTTCCTCTCTATCTCTATATTTTCATTTCCCTTCCTTCTCGACTCTCTCTACCATCTCTCATTCATTTTCTCTTATCTTTCTCGCTCTCTTTCATATTCTCTTTTAATCTCTTTCATTATTTCTTCTCTCTTTTTTACTCTATCATGCTTTCTCTCCCTTTTCTCTCTTTCTCTTTATTTCCATCTTTTTATCTCTTCAACTATCCCTCTCTTTCTCACTGGTCACTATCTTTCCATAGCTCCATCTCCCACTTTATATATCCCTCAACCTCTTCATCTCACCCTACTCTCTACCTCACCTTCTCCCTCTTTTCGTTTTTCTCTCTCACACCTTATTGCTATCACCCTCTCCTTCTCTCTTCTTTTTTGTCTCCCTCTCACTTATTCATTCTCTAGAGCTCCATATCACTTACCTCATTGCCCACTCCCTCACTCGCTCCCGCTCTCTCTCATCTCACCCACCCCATCTCCCTCTCACCTACTCTGCCTCACTCGCTCCTGCTCTCTCTCATCTCTCCTACCCCATCTCACTCCACTCCATACCGATCTCTCTCCCTTCTATAGATTAAACAAGCAAGTTAGAGAGACTGAGATAGGGAGGTTAAGAGAAGGAGAGAGAGAATAGAGGTAAAAAGTGGGGGAGAGATAGAGGGATGGTAAAAGAGAGAGATATGTAGAGAGGTAAGACAGAGATGGTAAAAGAGAAAGGGATAGAGAGAGCATGATAAATGGTTGAAAAAGACAAGCGACGAAGGGTCAGATAGAATGAGGGAGAGTGAGGAGAGAGAGAGTGAGTTGGGGAGGGAGGGAGGG
>NW_018252400.1:0-484 GCF_001263595.1 Phalaenopsis equestris
GTTCAAAATTTCTTCAAATTGACCTTTCAATTGGGTTCAAAACCATTTCCATTCTTCACCAAAGTAATTCCTTGTGATCATCTACACCAAATACAACAATCAATTGAGCCAATTGACATGGCTAACCTAGCCCAAACCCAAGTTTTGGACATTTGCACCCACTTGGACCCATGCACTAAATGTGACCTAACCACCTTAAAGCCACCAAATTAACTCCACCACAACCATTACAGCCATTAGTTGGACCTAGTGACCAGTCCAAACACCATGAAACCACCTAAATCAAGCCATGGACCAAAGGTCCCCCAAATTAAGGGATCTTATTTCCAAAAAAATACATTCTTAAGATATCATTGCCAAATCCAAGCACATTTGCATTAAATTGTTGTGATAGATTCCTCTGGATGCCCTAAGCACCTAGCCACCTCACCATGGAGGCCGACCAGCCTAGTGGCTGGAAAAAGGCCCAAATGAGAAACACCCC
>NW_018252400.1:584-1158 GCF_001263595.1 Phalaenopsis equestris
CCCCAGCCACCATAAGCTCAGTTTTATAAAAGGCCACCTCCATGGCCATTGATCTAAATGCTGAAAATTTCTCAGAGAGGCCTCTCCAAACTTCACACAGAGCTTCCCTAAGATCCCCTCAATGCATCCCAACCATTTTTCCTCCTCACCCATTCCCATTGTCGGAGCTCAATTTTGAGCTCGAAACCCTGCCAGAAACTAGGACAGAACCCAATACATCTCCACAGTCCACCAAACTCAAATTAACTTCACCCACACCTTCACAGCAGTGAAAGAAACTAAATCCCCATCAAATCCCCTTTCCATAGAGCCTCTACCATCACTCTAGACCAACACTTGAAATCGAGCTTGGTTGAATTCATACCTAGGCTTTACACCAAGACCAGGGACTCAATCTCAATCCTTAGTCTTCTTGGAGCCTAACGACCGTGCCGAGCACCTCTGATGGAAGCCTTCCTTCTCAGAGCAAAGGTATAAAACTCCTCCTCCTCCTGAGCTTATTTTGATTCTCCATTTATCTAAGCTTGATTTCATGGTAACTTAGCCATATGGATGTGTTCGTCTCACTTAGACG
>NW_018252401.1:0-1514 GCF_001263595.1 Phalaenopsis equestris
TATATATATATATATATATATATGTGTGTGTGTCCGATCTCTCTGGAGAAATTATTTTTTACGGACATCGCATGCAGAGATGCATGCGGTGTCAAAAAAAAATTGAAAGTGAGGTTCACTGAAATACATCTTTGCGGTGATCGACGGTATAGATCGGACATCGTATGTCTTCCGTATGGAATAATTTTTCGTGTGTGTGTGTGTGTGTCTATTGAAAGCGCTTCTAGTGAATAATTGAATTTGAAAAATCAATCATGTTTTATGGAGGCAAGTATTTAATATAAACTAATAATGTTCAGCAACCAATAAGAAAAATAAAATAAAACTTTCAAGGATAACATTGATACTATTTATTGGCCTAGGCCAAAGTTATTTATTCGTGGAGTATAACTTTTGTTTAAAAAACAAATGTTTTAAGCATCCTTCTTTGACAGAATAATATTTTGTTTGTTCATTGTTCACATTTCAATTTATTTTCATTTTGAAATCAAGCTTTGTCCGTTGTGGCCTCTTGTTTGGAAGAAATTTATCCATCCGGAGTCGCGATGCTGCTCTGCATGCGGAAGTACGAACTCGAGTAATCTGCCACCACATGTGTTATCCCAGACCCACCTAAAAAATATTGGAGTGGAACTGTGGGTGCTATTAGAGTGGTTCACCGTGCGAGATTATTCGGGGGTCATTGTGGTATTATTAGAGTTAATACTCTAACAATCCCATAATAACCCCCTAGTAACCCCAAAATAAGATTGAAATAACATTGAAAAAATATTAAAGTGAAACCGTAGAGATTATTGGAGCGGGTCCCTCTGACGTGCTGTTGGGGGAGTTAATACACCATTTACCTTCCAATAACCCAAAAAAAATACCGAAAATTTTATTGGAGTATTATTGGGGGTTATTGAGGATTTATTTGAGTTGTGCGGGGTTTATTCTAAAGGAATCACAGAGGTTATTAGAGTGGTTCACCCTGCGGTGTTATTGGGGGGTTATTGCGACGTTATGGGAGTTAATGCCCGAATAACCCTCCCAATAACATCTGTGACTCCATTCCAGTAACCTTCGCAGGTCCACTCCAATAACCTTCGCGATTCCACATAAATAGTTTATTAGGTGGGTCTGATGTAGCACACTTGTCGACATATCACTGGAGTCCGCATGCAGAGTTGCGTCCGGACTGTATGGAAAAAAATTTTCTTTTTTGGGCCACGTTATACTAAGATTTCATGTTTATATGGCCAGCACTAGGAAGTTAGTGTACAAACTTTCTAGTTTCAGTAAAATGCATTTCTGTATGTAATATTTAAAGACATTTGGTATGGAGCAACTCTTAATCCAAAAAATCATGAGCTCGATAGTTTTTCTCGACTCAGCAAACTGTACATAATTCAAAGTTGATGAACAGATGAATTATCTTTTTGAGCATGAATGAATTAATTAGCCAATCATGGGATCAAATCAAACTACTTTATCTTCATGTTATTTTGAATTTTTTAAAGCAACTAAAATTATAC
>NW_018252402.1:0-2329 GCF_001263595.1 Phalaenopsis equestris
CGGGATATGTGAATTGGGTATTTTTATTATTAATTTTTTTTTTAAATTGTATGATTTTTTTATTAGTAATTTTCTGACTGGTCTGTTCTTTTTTAAATAATTGTAGTTAGATGGGATGCAGGTTTTCATGAAAGTCCGAGCGAGTATAATGTGGTTGCTGACTCTCGTCCTTATTACTCACGTTACATCAGCAATATTGCTGCGAGCAACAGTTCTACAGGTGCCCTCGGTGGGCACATGGACCGGAGGACTGCAAGTTTTTTAGGTGGATAGAAAGTACATCTGATTCTACGTTATCCCAACCGGACAACATTGCTCGGGATTCGACGACATCACAACTTGAGAACGTCGCTTGTGGTTCAAATGTTTTCCAATCAGACAAGATTGCTCGGGGTTCTACCCTGTCACGTCCGGACAATGTTCCTCGTGACATGCCTCTACATTTAAAATAAATATTGTTATTTTTTTACTTGTAATTTTAATATGTTATTTTTTCTTCTTTTTTAAGTTTCATGATACTTAATATTATGTGAGGTGTATATCTTTTTTGTAATGTTATATGAGTTTTATTGGTTCTAAAATATTTAATGTGTAGACATTGCAGTTTTGTTGAGAACATTACAAAGTTTGCATGCATATTACAACGTTTGCATGCCTGATTGTTCATTTATTTAAAAAAACATTTAAATCAGCTGTTCTCAAAAGACACAAACTAAACAGTTAAACAGTTTATCCAAAATAGGGGCATAATTGTCATTTATCCAGAATCAACTGTTTTCCAAACGCACAAACCAAATAATCAGACAACTTATCTGGATTAGATGCTGATCAACAGCTTATCCAGATAAGTAGCTTATCAGGATAAACAACTTATCTATATAAACTCGGTAAGTTACAGCTAATCCAAACAGACCTTTAGTCAAAATGTAGATTCAATAGTTGTGAATTGGGGGTATTCAGGCAGTATTGTGGTGGCATTGTGAAATAATATCACTACAATACCACCAATCTGTACCTAATCCACACCAATCTGGTCCGCGCAATATTTTTTCCTATATGAAGACTACATTTCTAGACATGCAATTGTAAGAGGAGGCCGACTTATTCCACCTAGATATGGAGCATCAAAAGACTTGGTTTACAAACTGAACAAGTCTTTGTATAGGTTGAAGCAGTCACCATAGCAATGGTGTAGAAAAATTGATCAATTCATGAGGGGACAAGAGTACACAAGGAGCTAGTATAATTATTGTGCATATTTCAAGATGTTGGCCAATGGTGAGTTCATTTACTTGCTTTTATATGTTGATGATATGTGAATTGCATATGTCAATCAAATTGAGGTTGATAGGATGAATAACCAATTTTTTAAATATTTAAAAATGAAGAAGTTGGGTAAATCTCACAAAATTCTTGGCATCGAGATTCTCAAGGATAAGGCAACTCGAAAAGTTTGGCATACATAAGGAACATATGTTTGTATGGTGCTAAAGAAATTTGGGGTGATTACTTGAGCAAGAAGACAAGTTTACCCATTGCATCTCACCTTCAGCTGAGTTCAAATAAGTGTCGTAAAGATGATCAAGAAAATAAAGATATGTGATCAGTTTCTTATGCTGGTGCAGTGAACAATCTAATGTATGTCATGACTTGTACTTGATCACATATTATACATGTAGTTGGTATTGTGAGTAGGCTCGTGCATGATCCAAGAAGGAAAAATTAGCAAGCTGAGAAGAGTACTTTAAGGGTATAACTAATGTTGGGGTGGTGTTTGAGATGTAGTCATCTTTTACAAATTTGTGTGTAGGCTATACTAACACAGACTATGCATGTGATATGGATAATCGATTACCAACGAACGGTTATTTATTCACATTGACGGGAGTTTCAGTCACTTGGAGGTCAGTTCTTCAATCTACTATTTTTTTGTCTGCTACGAAGGCTAAGTACACGATGTTCACATAGGCGATGAATGAAGCAATATGGATAAAGGGCGTATTGGATGACTTGAGAGTTGATCGGGAGTCTCTGACGGTATTATGTGACAGTCAGAGTATAATATTCTTGGCACAGATCCAATTTATCATGCTCATACCAATCACATTAATGTGAAGTACCACTTTGTTCGAGACTTGATTGATGACGGTGATGTTCTGTTGAAGAAGATAGATACGAAGAAGAATTTAGAAGATATGCTCACGAAGGTACTACTATTTCATAAGTTCACCTACTACAGAAGTTTGGTGAACATCTGAGCTCATGAATAATTGTCCAATCGGGTACTTTAAAGAGCTACGTTAGACTTAATCCCTTCGTCTGTGGGGGG
>NW_018252402.1:2375-3418 GCF_001263595.1 Phalaenopsis equestris
GGGTATAGTTAACTGCCTTAGGCTCTGTTTAGCGCAGCTGGAGCTTTTCAGCTTCTCAGCTGCAGCTGCACTGCCATAGGGAAGCTGCTACGGGGAAGCTGACTGCTCATTTGGAACAGTTGTATGAAAATAACTGTGGGACAACTATTTATGGAAAAATAAAAATTCTGTTCATGTTTTGTAATGTTGTGCGTAACAGAACTGTAATAGTCATAAATTTAAAACTTTTCAGGCAAAAACTCACTTAAAAATAATACAAAATTACAAAAACATCACTGCCGCCTATTCTTTGCCCCAAAAAACCCAT
Source organism: Phalaenopsis equestris (assembly GCF_001263595.1). NCBI lineage: Eukaryota > Viridiplantae > Streptophyta > Magnoliopsida > Asparagales > Orchidaceae > Phalaenopsis > Phalaenopsis equestris. The sequence goes on from NW_018252402.1 coordinate 2,683, forward strand.
AGAAGTCCCATTCTTTCGAGGAAACATGGAGCATTAAACTATCATTTTTTTAATCCAAACCATCTGTACTCCTCAATAAAACAATCTCCATTGAAACATAAAAAAGTTATATTACAAATTGTCATGGGTAAATCATAATTCCACTTCAGTAAAGCCCAATTCTCCATTTTAAACCTACGACATGAAAGTTAAATCTCTGATTTGGAGAAAAATACAGAGCTCATTTGTATTGAAGCACCACATTTATATGTATAGCAATCCAATATACGAAGCGAAAGACATCCAAAATCATAGAAGAGAAAATACGGACCACCACTGAAACATGGAAATGCAACTGTTTTAATAGCTACTGAACACAATCAACCTGACCAAACATACGAAATGGTAGATCTACAAAGATTTGCCTCTGCCCATCTCACAGATCCCCAAAAAAAAAAAAGTTTTTTTTTACCGGTGCGAAAAGAAGGAAGAAGGCCTATGAAGCGTGAGGTGCTCGTGAGAAGAGGAGGAAAATGATGGGTATCGTGGGCGCAGGTCGGAGAGGAAGAGGAAGCCGTCGGAGTAGAAGAGAAGAGGTGATCTTCGATCACACGTTCACCTGTTTCGTGCAGGGTATTGAGGTAAAAAATCGAGTGTCGAAGCCGTGCCGCGGGGTCCTACACGCGTTCCTCGTTCGACCCTAATTGCGTCCCGCCGCAAAGGGACCTATGCCCCAAACGACGAAACTCAGCAGCGT
>NW_018252403.1:0-930 GCF_001263595.1 Phalaenopsis equestris
TATTTCATGCATCACATAGTACATCTTACACACCATAGATCTTTATTTGATGAATCTAAGTATCATCATATCACCTTTTTATATTGCAGACACTATATCCACACACTACACCCTGCACGAAAAATACTACATTTCAAATATAGGTGCACTACATTTTCATGAGTTCAGATACTACATTTCACATATAGGTGCACTACACTTTGAGGAGTTTAGATACTACTTTATTCACATATTCCATAAATGACGGGGTTTAAGATTGTCTGATTATAGGGGTGATTCGTTCGTGGCCTCTAGTTGATGTTGATAGGTTGACTTCGATATATCAGTTGCCTGTGGGATCGAGATAGAGAGAGAAAAGGGGTCTAATCTGAGCCTATCCCCAAATTGAAACCTAATATCCCATCTTGAGACTTTCATATGCTCATCATTTAATTTTCCTTTTATAATCTGTAAATGTTTACCTAACCCATTTATATCATACAATTGCAATCTATTTTGAAGCTTTAGCAGAATTTGATCAGGTACGCTTTTATTTATTTAATTTCCGTACTTTATTTTCTGCATATTTCCTGTTATTTTGTATCGTACTATACTTCGCTATATGCCTCATGCACTTTCTTACCGCACCTTACAACATAATCTCTTCGTTTGTTCTTTGTTGTACTGTATACATTTACCAGTATTCATACTTTAGTTGCTACTTTTTTAGTATGTTTGTGCAATCCCTTAGGATAGGTCGTTCGAGACATGGTTTTTTATCATTCTCTCTTCTCTCTCTCCTCTTTTCGGAATGAGACGACGACGTGGTCGGTTGACGATTCATCTCCAGGCAACGGTCGAGACAACTACCAAAGACTGAAGGATGACCTTATGCAGAACCTCGATAAATTTAAATAACATACTCATAGGACGTTGAGGTTGTTCGTTTGG
>NW_018252403.1:3214-3646 GCF_001263595.1 Phalaenopsis equestris
AGTACTAAAATTACTTGAGGACAAGTAATAGTTATGTTTGGGGGATTTTGACCAAAGGAAAATAGGTTGAGATTTTCATACCTCTTTCATACTGTTTTTAATGTTATTGCACTTTAAAGAAATGTATTTTTGATGTTTTGTTACAGGAATAATGAATTAGGGGTCAATGGAGCAAAAAGATGCAAAACGGAGTGAATTTGGAGCAAAAATGACCAAAATATGGAGAATTACACTAGGGCACCGATGGTGCCATCGAGGCCGCTGACGGTGAGATTTTCCTGAGGCTACAAGACAAATTCTCCAGAAGGGCACCGACGGCGCCCTCGCGGCCGCCGGAGGGGGGCGGAGGGATTGACGGTTATGTGACACGTATAATGGATAAGGCTGGATTTTGGAGGGGGGGGTAAGCGACTCCTGGGGAAACTCATCCAC
>NW_018252403.1:4727-26699 GCF_001263595.1 Phalaenopsis equestris
ATATAAAGTCGCAGTCAAGTTTTTGGCATCGTTGCTGGAATTTAAATCTTCTAGTAGCGTCATCAATTTCTTGTAATTATTTACAAAAAAGGTTGGTCAAAACGCTATAAATAATAGAAATAATAATCCTAATTCTAACTATTTTAACCCTGGATGGAAAAATAACCCTAATTTTGGTTAGAGTAATTATAACAATCCGGTGAATCCATCTGTAAATTTGAATAATCAAGGAAATCCTAATTTTGACTTTATTATCCTCTAGGATTTAACCCCAATCCTAACCCACAAGTTAAGGAAAAGAAGTTGAAAATGAAAGAAGTGATGTTGAATATGGGAAATTAAATACAAAATCAAGGGGCTGCTGATAGAAATATTGAAAATCAATTAGGACATATTGCTATTGTACTTAGTAACAGACCTAAAATTCTTCTGAGTACTCTGGAAGTTAATCCTAAAGATTTAAATAAAGAGCAAATTAAAACTATTCAATTACGAAGTAGAAAAGAAGTTGAAATAAGGATCCAAAGAGAAACTGAAGTTGACAAAGAGAAGGATCCAAAGAGAAACTGAAGTTGATGAAGAGAAGGAAGAAATGGAAAATGATCAACATGAAAAAGAACAAACACAGGTTTCTTTAAAATAACCATTACCTCCATTTTCTTAAAGACTGAAGCAGAAAAATAAAGATAAGCAATTTACAAAATTTTTGGAAATCCTTAAGAAATTAATGATAAATATTCCTTTTGTTGAAGCTTTGGAACAAATGCCAAGTTATGTGAAATTTATGAAGGATGTAATAAATAAGAAAAGGAAGTTTATAGATCATGAGGTTGTTGCACTCAGTGAAGAGTGTAGTGCTATTATTCAAAAAAAGCATCCTGAAAAATTCTGAAAAATTAAAAGATTAAAAGATCCTGGTAGTTTTACTGTACCTTGTGCAATTGGTGAAAAGTTTTATGGAAAAGGTTTATGCGATTTAGGAGCGAGTATCAATCTAATGCCTTTTATCAATCTTAAAACGTTTAGATTTGGGAGAAATTTTCCCTACTACTGTAACTCTTCAGTTACTTCAGTTAGCTGATCGATCAATAACTTATCTAGAAGGAGTTATGAAGGATGTACTAGTAAACGTGGATAAATTTAATTTCTTTGTAGACTTTATAGTTTTGGATATGGAGGAAGATAGAAAGATTTCTATTATTTTAGGGAGACCATTTCTTGCAACAGGATAAGCTGTAATAGATGTGCAAAAAGGAGAATTAATAATGAGAGTTAATGATCAAGAAGTAAAATTTAATATAACAAAAGCTATGAAATCACCTGCAATATATCCGGTAATAGAAAAAGATAATGAATGTTTCAGGATGGAAGTAGCTGATTATCTAAGTAATGAACAATTTAAGAATGAGTGTGAAGAAAAATTAAAGCAAGGAGAAATTTTTGAGAATGAAGATGAAATAAAAGGAGAAGATTTGGAGTATATTCAGGGCAAATTTGAAACATTAGAGTTGTTGGAAATCGATAGTTAAAATCTTATTCCTTCAAGTATTAAATCACCTGAACTTGAATTAAAGATATTGCCTGCCCATTTAAAATATGTATTTTTAGGAGAGTCATCTACATTGCCTATTATCATATCTTCTAAGTTAACTGAAATTAAAGAACAAAAGTTTATAGAAATGTTGAAAAAGCATAAAAAGGCTTTTGAATGGACTTTAGCAGATATTAAAGGAATTAGTCCTTCAATTTGTATGCACAGAATTTTATTTTATGAAAAATATGAACCTAAAGCTGATCCTCAGAGAAGATTAAACCCAATAATGAAAGAAGTTGTTAAAAAAGAGATTTTAAAATGGTTAGATGCTGGAATTATATTTCCTATTTTAGATAAGACTTGGGTAAGCTCAATTCACTGTGTTCTGAAGAAAGGAGGAGTGACTGTTGAAGAAAATGAGAAAAATGAATTAATACCAATAAGACAAGTTACTGGTTGGTGAATTTGTATTGACTATATAAAATAAAATATGACCACCAGAAAAGATCACTTCCCTTTACCGTTTCTAGACCAAATGTTGGATAGAATGACTGGGAATAAATATTATTGTTTTTTAGATGGATATACTGGTTATCATCAAATTATAATTGCTCCAGAGGATCAAGAGAAAATAACATTTACAAGGCCATATGAAACATTTGCTTTTCGTAGAATGCTTTTTGGATTATGCAATGCACCTGCAACATTTTAAAGATGCATGATATCAATTTTTAGCAATTTTATAGAACATGGAATGGAAGTGTTTATGGATGATTTTTCTTTATTTGGGACTTCATTTGAATAAATTTAGAAAAAGTTCTGGAACTATGTGAAAAAGTCAACCTAGTATTAAATTGGGAAAAATGTCAATTTATGGTTGCATGAGGTATTGTGCTTGGGCATATAATTTTTGAAAATAATTTTTGAAAAAGGCATGGGGCATGGAGGTAGATCCTGCAAAAATCCAAGTTATAGAAAAATTACCACCACCTACTCATGTTAAAGGGGTGAGAAGTTTTCTAGGGCATGCTGGTTTTATAGGCGCTACATAAAATTTTTTTTCAAAAATAACTAATTTGTTATACAACTTTTAGAAAAAAATAAGAAATTTGATTTTGATGAGGAATGCATAAAATCATTTGAATTATTAAAGAAAAAATTAGTCACTGCACCTATAAAAGTACCACCTGACTAAGAAAAATCATTTGAAAGAATGTGCGATGCTAGTGATTATGCTATTAGGGTTGTATTAGGACGAATGCACAACATAGTTTTTAATGTTATATATTAAGCTATTGAGACTCTAAAAGATGCTCAAATTAATTATACTACTACTGAAAGAAAGTTATTAGCTATTATTTATGCCTTTGATAAATTTAGATCATATTTAATTAGAACTAAATGTATACTGCTTACAGATCATTCTGCTAATAAATACTTAATGCAAAAGAAGGATGCAAAACCAAGATTAATTAGATGGATACTCTTATTGCAAGAGTTTGATTTTTTACTGTGATTGATAGGATTGATAGAAAGGGAAATGATAATCAAATAACTGATCATTTGTTCAGGATAGAAATAGAAATATGAACTAATTTTGTAAATTAAATTTTAGAAAATTTCCTTGATGAACAGCTATATCGTATTGATGAAATGGATGTATCGTGGTATGCTGATATAGTGAATTATATTGTAAGTGATATTTTACAACCTGATAAGAAAATTTCACAATTAAATAAATTTATATTTAATTTAAAAGACTATTTTTGGGATGACTCATATTTATATAAACAATGTAATGATCTAATTATTAGAAGATGTGTGCTTTATGAAGAAACTCAACAGATATTTATGAAGAGTCATGATTAAGAAACTCAACAGATAATTGAAAGATGTCATGATTCTGAATTTTGAGGACATTTTGGAACAAATAAAACTGCATTGGATATAAACTTAATTTTTACGGTTTTTCAAAAAACTACGATTGAACTATTTTTAAAGATGTTAAAAGATGTTAATGAATATATTAAAATGTGCAATACATGTCAACATGTAAGAAATATTTCTAGAAGAAATGAAATGCCTCTAAATTACACGTTGGAAGTTGAAATTTTTGATGTGTGAGGATTACATTTTATGGGACCATTTATGCCTTCATTTGAAAACTTATATATATTACTTACTATTGATTATATGTCTAAATGGATTGAAGCTATTGTTTTGCCTAGATGTGATGCTCAGAGTGTTTCTAAATTTTTAATTAAAAATATTTTTAAAAGATGTAGAATGCCAAGAGTAATTATTACTGATGGTGTATCTCATTTTAAGAATAAGAGAATAAAGAAATTAATTAAGAAATATGATATTATGCATAGTTTCTCTACTGCTTATCATCCTTAGACAAGCGGTCTAGCAGTGATATCAAATTGTGAAATTAAACGTATTTTAGAAAAGCTGTAAATCCTTACAAATTGGATTGGTATGCTAGACAAGATACTACATTATGGGCATATAGAACTGCTTATAAAACTCTTATAGGAGTGTCCCCATGTAGATTGATATTTAGAAAAACATGCCACTTACCATTAGAATTAGAGCATAAAGCATTTTGGGCTATTAAGGAATTTAATTTTAATCTAAAAGATGCTGGTGAGAAAAGATTATTGCAACTCAATGAACTTGAGGAAATAAGAAATGAAGCATATGGTAAAGCAAAAATCTATAAAGAAAAAATGAAAATATGGCATGTTCGGGAGATTATTCAGAAGAAATTTGAACATGGACAAGACGTTCTATTATATAATACAAGATTGAGATTATTTTCAGGAAAACTGAAATCCAGATGATTAGGACCATTTAAAGTAATTAAAGTATATCATTATGGAACTGTTTTTATTATAGATCCTAACATTGGAAAGGTAATTAAAATTAATGGGCATCATATGAAACATTATTATGAAGGGCACATACCTCAATTTAAAGAAGTTTTAATGTTAAGTCAACCCAACTAAACAAATGGTGTGTCGGGCTGACGACGTTAAACCAAGCATTTTGTGGGAGACAACTCATACATATATGTTTATGTATTACTATTTTATTTGATAAGTGTCTTATATATTAGTAGATAATAATCCTACACATGTGCATTTATTATAAAATAAGTAAAATATTGGTATTGGAGAAAAAGTTGGAATTAAATTGAAAGAAAAAATGAAAGTTGCAAAATTTTGGCCACTGGCACCGATAGTGCCATAATGGGCACCGATGACGCCCAAGAAAATGGACCTCAGCGCCGGTAGAGCCAATCGAGAGCGTCGATGGCCCGAGAGCGATTTGACGGTTTAAACGACTTTTGGTAGACTTTAGCAGCTTTTTGCTCCATGATAACTGCCATGAGGCGTTTTTAATGTCCTAAAAACTTCTTAATATGCCTAAAAACTTTCTATTTTTGGATTCCATGGCTTCTAATTCCAGACATACTTTAAGGTATGGAGTTTTTATTAGAGGAAAGTTTATTAGTTTGGACACGCTACCATTATACGATAAAGTTATTACGAAGAAGAGATTGATTAAGGAAAGAGAATTTGTTAATCACGGATAGATCAATCTAAGTGCTCCAGTTGACAAGATCAGTTTGTAAAGGAGATGGGATGTTCTATGTTACACTACCACTGCGATTGTTATGTTTGTAGTGAAGGAGTTCTATGCAAATCTATATAGAATTACCCAAAGAGTGTCTTCTGATCTCTGGATATTGCTAATATGCAAAGTACAACAATAATTCAAATTATATTTTACTTATATTTCCTTTGCAACAAAATAAAAAATTTGATCCTGAAGAAAAATAAGAAATTAACTTTTAATTTATATATATTGGGATACTACGCAAGTATACATGTCGTTATCAATTAATGTAGGACTTTTTGATTAAGGCCTGAATATCAAACCCACAGAGAAAATATACAATATGCACTACTGAACATCAAACTTTCTATTTTTAATAAAAAGATAATTATCTAAACCAAAGATGATTTTTTCAGTAATGAAAATTTAAATATTTTTGATATTTTCAATATTGTGATAGAACAATAATAATTTAGAAAGATAACTCGAGTTTCTGTAGAAGAAAAACACAAAATATGAAAATATCTTTCTTCTTGTTATGAATCAGTAATAAGTATAGGAATTCTGTTGTGTAAGTATGCAAATTATGTTGTGCCAAATAGGAGCAATAATATTTTGTACCCTTATTAGAGATGCTATAAAGAACATTAGCTAATTTAAAGTTTTAATAGTTCTGAAGACCGATTAGGCAGGGAAGATACTAGCTCTCACTCTAGAGTTCCCTTGATTCCCTCCACTTAGGGGCTAACATTGTTGTATTAGAACCTAAAACAATAAACTAAGTTGGAGGCTTTAACCTATCACTTTAAAGTCCTCTAACTCTAAACCCTTCAATGAATATTTTTCTATTTATTTGCACTCAATCATCCTCAATCATATGAACTACATTCATATGAACTACATTCTCATTTATACAACCTCATGTGATTCTTTCCAATTGTTAACTAAGATAATACTAGCCCAATTCTTACATGTTTTCACAAAAAAATTTAACATCTGGATTGGCCAAATCAAGAAGTAAATGAAGTGCATGGATTTAAATCATCACAACTACTTCCATCATTGAAGATCAATGCTTTCCATAACTTCCATCCAAAACTTAATTACTTATCATTTTTAGAAGAAAGATAAAGAAAACTATTCAGAATCCATGGAGAAGACAAAACCACACTTTAGTTGGGTGCCTTAAAAACCTCTTTAAAATTTGCAAAAAACTGAATTTACTCGTCTAGTAACTGCCACTGGCGCTGAAGCGAGGGGCCTCTAGAGCGTACTAGAGCTTAGGCTTGACCTTCTCTGTTTAACCGGTGCTTAAGCGCCGGATCTGACGCTTAGGCGCCAAAACTCTTTTGCACATTTTTCACCTTTTTGATCCAAATTTGATCCTTTTTCACTCCTTTAAGCATTTTTCACTCTTTTTACAAAAATCTGCAAGAAAAACACAAAAATACCTTTCATTAAAGTGCAATATCTCAAAAATAGGTATGAAAATGTGTCTAAAAATACTATATATTTTAGGTGTATCAACTTCATACGAGGCAAGGATGTACCATTTACTCCTGTGAGGATTAATGAGTTATATATGATAGAAAGTATTCTAATCTGTCACTATACAAATTTCATTCCTACGCGAGATTTGATACAAGATGTTTATAATTTTTAGATGTTTATAATTTTCTGACGTTTGACGAATGAAAGTGATATGTGGGAAGTACGAGATGAAAGATATATTAGTTTTCCTGCTTCATCACTTAATCGAATTTCGAAGCAGTGGCATTTATTTATTTATTTAAAATTACTCCTTACTATGAAGATTATTAGAGTCACCAAGGAAAGTGCTATTTTAAACTACTGTATTCAAATGTAAAAACCTATTGATATAGGATCAATCATATTTAAATCTGTTATGGGTATCGTTATGAATGGGTTAATTTATGGACTTGGGCATCCTTTTACAATTTTTCTGTTTTGCAGTCAATCCCAAGTGCCATATGAAAGTTGGGAAAAAGTTTTACTACCATGGGATCCCATGATCCCTATTGATGATCGATATGTTGCTAATGGAAATGAAGCACTAAATGTTATTATGGGTCATTCTTCGCATGCTTCAACTCCATTAATATAACCAACAGTAGAAAGTTCACTTGCTTTGGAGAAGAAATTCAAGAAAATTAAAAGGGAACTTCAAAGTATTATGAATGCAGTGGGAGATCTTAAGTACCTTTTTGATCACCTTGATTAGAGAGTGAAAGAAACTTTTGATCATACTGGAACTTTTGAAGCAGGATTAGTTCAGATGTTTAAAGAAAATAGATGGATTGAAAAAAATTTGACAGATCAATTCCCGTACCGATCCTTCAACAACATATATGTTCATTACCAATCCATTGGGGATAATAGAGGAGGTGAAAGCACTGAAGAAGAAGTAGAATGACTGAAGACTTTGGGTTCTCTACTTGCTTAAGAATATTTATGTATTTAATGTAATTGTGTGGACTTGATTTGATTTGGTTTGGTTTGTTTTTGCTTTAGAATTCTTAACTTTGATTATTTGTGTAGTTTTGTGTCAGCGTTTAGTGTTGTAGCTTGATTTTGACGCTGATTAGTGCTAATTTATAATTAGTTTGCTTAATATGTGTGAATATGTGATTTGTGAAATATGTTTGTAAAAAGTGTATTTGCATATATAAAAGTTAGTTTGTTGTTGTATCTGAAAATGATTGTTTGTGAATGTTTATTGAATGTTTATTTGTGAATTGAATGTTTATTTGTGAATTATTGTTAGATAAAAATTTGTGTTTAAAAATACTAAAAAAACCTTTGGAGTAAATTAAAAGGAAATTGGAAATTTAAAAAAATCAAAATAGTGAATTTCGGGCCTTCAGCACCGATGGCGCTGCACAAACGGCGCTAGCTAGGCGCCGACGACGTCTTTAACCCGAGAGTAGTAATAACCCCTATAATTTGCTATTTTCACCACAAAACCTCCATTTTTACCCCTAAAGTCACCTTCAACCTTCGGTTTTCACACTGAGGGCTTGATTTTTGGCGGATTTCAGGCGATTGAGAGGCAAAGGAACTTCGGATTTCATTTTCTCTAGGTAAAAGCTACACTTTAAAGTAAAAATTTTTTATTTTCACCAAAAATTTTTTTTATTTTCACTAGATTTGAAAGTTTTGTTTTTTTTGAGAGATTTTGAGAAAATTCTTTGGTGAAAAACTTTTACTTAGTGGATTTAAGTTCTTTGGTGATTTTTTATTTTCACCAAAGAGACTTAGTGGATTTAAGTTTAAAGTGCTTTACATTTGGATCTTCAAAATTTTGGATTTTATTCAGATTTTTATCAAATTTTTCTAGATTTTATATGACACCTAAATCGAGCAAAAGAAAAATAGAATATGACGAGCAAAAATTTGTAAGCTTTAAGGCTTATGCTCAATTTCATAGTCTTCGAGAAAATAAGAAAGTGATTCCGGATTGAGGTTTCAAAAATCTGGGAAGGGAAGTTGAACGATTGATTATCGCTCGGTAGTGGCAAAACTTATGCTATTTTACTGCCGATGCGATAGTTGTGATAGTTATGGAATTTTATGCCAACTTTCTGGAGGCTTCTGATGATTTTGTTTTTTTCAAGGAAAAAGGGTGGAGTTTACTCCAAGAAAAATAAATGACTTTTATCAATTAGAAGATAATTATAGATGTTAGTATCTTTCATTCTCTCCCACAAATGAGGCCTTAGATGAGGTTATTTCATTTCTGACTGATGAGATAGGGTTTTTAAAAGTAAATAATGGAGTTAAAGTCAACTTTCCTTTTTCTATGTTAAATGTAGTATCTAAGGTAGTATCTAATCTAAGGCCTGACATTATTTTATTTTTGGGAGGATGATTCCAACAAACCATTATAGTGCTGTGAGCGAAGGTAGAGCCATCCTGAACTACTATATTCAACAAGTGATGGATATAAATGTTGGCTATATCATTTATATGAACACTCAATCTATTGCTCTGTGAGAGACCACTGGTGAATTGGCACATCCTGCTCTCATTTATACATTTTTTGAGCATGCAGGAGTTGATTTCAGACCTGATGAGGAGAGGATTGAGCCTCAGAGATCGATTGGGCCTGCAAACATTAAGACTTATGAGCCCTATGTTGATTGGAGATCTAGAAGTAAGTCTAAGGATATACCTTCTACTTCTAAGACCCCTGCTTTTAGTGAGCCTACTTCAAGTGACCCCAATAACAAAGAGTTATTTGACTAGATGATGATTCAGCAGGGAGATATTTTGAGGATGGATCATGTGATGCAGAACATGGAGGCCAGAACTGCTCATACAAATGATTTGAATTTCCAAAAGTTTGAATATGATGTTGCTTATGATGATGCTTTAATTAAATACCTCAGGGGTGATCATACAGTTCAGTTCCCTATTCACCTTGTTTATATTCTATATCAATAACAGAAGTTAGATTTTAATGTTGAAGAAGATGATGACTGGTGATCTTTTTGTTCGTTTATTTGTTTGTGTTGTACTTTGTGATTGTATTGTTTGTTTTGTGATATTGTTGAGACTCTGTTGTTAGGTTGTATGTGAAACGGTAATGTGTAAAACTGTTTTTATTTTTATAATTTAGTTTAGTTATGTTGTTAGTTTCAGCACTTTGTTATATGTATTGTAATTAACTCTTTCTCAGCAAATTTTATTTATATTATGTGCAATTTAGTGTTTTAAGCCTTGTAGTTTTTCATATTAGTACATGCAATATTTCAGAATTTATTTGTAAAAATCAAAATCTTCAACAGGTATGAATTTTCTTTATGTATTTAATGTTTTCTTTCACCATTTTATTTTTTTTTAAGTTCTTCATGTAAATCTTTTAAAAAAATTTAAGTTTGGGGGGAGAAAATTTTTTTTAAAAAGAAAAGGGAAAACTTAATTTTAATTATCCTCACTTAACTATATCTTCAAAAATTTTAAATTTAACATGACCTTTGGTATTAGGGGTTAACTTTGGATAACTATATTTATGTTTCTAAATATATAGTAAATTTAAGTAAAAAATTTTTAATGATAAAGGTTAATTCTAGAGACTAAGATATTTGGTAAAAGAGAATAAGATTATGTTTTTCTGTTTTAAGTAAAGGAATTTGTATGTTTGAAGTATTTAAAATCTTAAAAGATTCTTGTGAAAAGAAATGAATTAAGGTTTTCATAATTCTTAAGCTAATATAAATTTGTTAAGTGAAGAAATGTAGAAAGTTTTTAACTTTAAGAAAATGATATTGAAGTTTAAAATCATTAAAGGCTATCCAGATATAGTAATCCTCACAAGAAAAAAGAAAAAGAAAAGGGGATTAACAATGATCCTGAAAAGTAAAGAAAAAAAAAAGAAAAGAGAAAAAAAGATGTGGGGAGAAGCTTGAGGAGATGCCTAATTAAAAATTGACTTCACTTGAATCAACTTAAGGAAAAAGACTTGGACACATTTTCTAAACTTTTTATTTGAGTATTAAGTTAATGATTAGTAAAGTTTTATGAAGTTTTTTTTCATATGAATTTTCTAAGTGACTTTAATATGACAAATTGCAATATTCCTTGAAAGAAAAAGAGGATAAACAATCTTATACTTAATTACTGAATATCCTAGCACCTTTAGTATTAACTGGAGTTGTTTTGAATTTTTCTTAAGTTATAGTATTGTGTTTAGAGAACTTAATTATGGAAGCCTAGAAGTTAAATTCTTTACCATAAGTCAAATTTTTATATAGTAGAGGAGTTACTTGAGGACAAGTAACATGTAAGTTTGGGGGATTTTGATACACAAAAAATATATGCATTTTTAGACCTATATTTTATACTAATTTTTGGTAATATTAGACATTAATGGAAGGTATGTTGATGTTTTCTTGCAGGTTGTTGATTTTTAGGACTTGAAGCAAAAAGGAAGTAAAAATGATGAAATTTAGAGTCAAAATGACATTTTTGAAGAAGTACAATGACATTTTTTTAGAGTCAAAATGACATTTTTGAAGAAGTACTCAACGCGGACTGTGCCAAGGGCAGCACCGATGGCGTAAAACAATAGAACAGCTGAAATTTTTACTCAGCACTGACAACGCCAGAACTAGCGCCGATAGCGCCAAAGGCGGTTTAGCCCCCGTTTCTAGAAGGTTCGATGTATTTGGATGATTTTTAACAATTTTTTGGAGGAACCTCTTGGAGAACCGGCCTTGGGCTTTATATGGGGCCGAAATTCATCAGGAAAGTGACTCCTTTTCGCTCCAAGTGATTCCTCCATGCTCCATTTTCACCATTCTTCATAACCCATCTTCATTCCACCACCATATTGGAGTCCATTAGTGATTTTTATTTTATATTTTAGAGTTTGTGTGGTGAGATTTAGTGTGAAACTTTCTGTAAGAGTGTTGGAGAAGGAGAAAAGTGAGAGATATCTTCTTGAGACATCTTCTTCCTGCATTTTCAAGGAAAGGCTACAAGGGATTTTCTTAGAGAAAGAGTTTCAGATAAGTTTTATTTGTTTATTAGTGTTGTATGAACCTTCTTTTATATATGAAATTTGTGTTTTATTGTGTCTTTCTCATGAAGTCTGAGTAGTTCACTCTATCTTTCTCCCTACTCTGAGATATGGTGAAATGTAGAGATAATATGATGTGCCAATATTAAAATATAAAATAAATGTTGATGAATTTTCAACTCTGAACTTAATTTAGATTTCAATTTGGCCAATTGAATTATTAAAATATGTTGTGCAACATATGATTCAAGAAATGGAGACGAGTTCTACAACAGAGTGAGCATCACATTTAATTTCATGGAAGAGAAATTCGTTCATGGAATTAAGTGCAAATAAATAGGGAAATATTCTTTGTTGGGTGTAGAATTGGAGAAGCTTTAAGGTGACAGACTAAAATCCCCAATTCGGTCTTAGTGTTTAAAAACTAAAGCAAGAGTTAGCCTTCAGGTGAAGGGAAGTGGGAGCTCTGGAGTGAGAGTCGGTATCCTCCTAACCTAGCCACGAATTTAGGGACTAAACCTAGGATTAGCCAATGATTTTTTATACACTGTATTGGGGTAGAGAGTTATAATTGTGTCCTACTTGACACAATACATATTTTAAACATTTATCTCATCTGATTTCACCAGAATCTCATTGTAGTGGGAAGAATGCTTTTTCACATAAGCAATCTTAATTACGTAAACATAGTTAGTAGATTACTATTTAATTTTTAAACTATGCATTTCTATATTGCTAATAGTTAAGTACTTTAGTTTTCATAACATCTCAACATTCGAAATTAGTGACAGTGATTTAGTTTGATTTTCTGTAAATTTCCAATTAAAACTTGTACTTGCCAATTTACACCTTCCCTGTGGGATTGATATTTGGGGCTTAAATAGAAAGTTCTTTATTACTTGATAACGATACATATACTTGCATAGAATACCAATATGATAACGATACATATACTTGCATAGAATACCATTATAAATTTCCTATAAAATTATCTATATTTTATACAACTTTTTGGCGCTATAGTGGTGTCAGCTTCATAAATCCTTATAAAAAATTGGGATCACAAACTGTCATGAAATTATATTTTGGGGACCCATAACAGTCGATGAATGTGATCTTCTCATTATTTGTAACACATGCATTAACGTGTGTTTTATCAATTTCTCCAATACAAGTCTAGAAAGGTAACGAAGGGTTACATAATTAAGATATTTATTTAAAAATTGAATGAAATAAATAGGAGAAATTACCTTATAGTATCGCATATACAACACATCATGTGAAATTTCTATGAGTCCATTTGAATGTAGGACCAATTAGTTTTATGACTTATGAAGAAAAAACTCACAAGTGAATTAAACCCTACTAAAAAGTGTTTATAAATCATTTTAAAGGAGTGTTGAAATCATTCCATAGCTCCTCACATTGATTCATTCTGCAATAATATGTAGAAGGTTATTGTCAACACCTCTTGCTATGTCGTTCTGGATGAGCCATCAAGTTCATGACTTCTGTGTAGTTCCTCTAACAGATTAATGAATACCCCTATATCATGTAAAACATAATGTTAAATCAAATTGGGTGTCCTGCAAGCAACTCCCCAACCCATTTATGCTAATAGATGAGGATGTCATGCAAAGGGAGCACTCTATGTAGGAGTGATAATATTCGTACTTCAATCATACAACAACTACAATTCTCCTTCTGCTCCTTTCTCTAGTTACATCCATGTATTTTAGTATTGAAGCAGCTAACATATAAGCATCAATGAATTATCTATAATCATATAAGGTTGCAAACAAATTTAACATAAGCAAATAACATTAAAGAATTAAATCAGAAACATTTATGTTGACCTCATTTTTTGTGAGGTATGATTCTCTTTCTTAAAAGCCTAGATTCCATAGGGCTTTCCTGTTGACTATTCTAGAGGACTAGTGAAGAGACCCTCCTCTTTAGAAATTTAAACTACTTCCTTGGTCATTTTGGAGTTTCAGATGTATGTTCTTGACCTCTAGCACTTATAAGGTTGAAACAAAGATGAGAAAACTCAAAAGAGTCCCCATATGAATACCAGGCCATAGGATGGGTGACTTAGGTTCGTTCTCACACACACCTACGTACACTCAAACCCACCAAATTTCTCACATACCCCAAAAGCCTAAAATCTCATACACTGGACCTACCTCCTTAACTTTTTAGAAAACTGACATGGTAGGTCCCAAGCTCTTAGCCTTTGGTTAAGATGGCTAGGACCAACATGTGGAGACTCAAAAATGAGTTCTCATTTGGCGTCTTATGGTTTCAAGATGGCTATTAATGGCATGCATGATCACCTTTTCCACTTCTCTCCAAATTACTTAATTTCCCAAATTTCTCAAATGTCTCCCAAATTTCTCAAATGTCTCCCAAATTTTCCCAACATACCTAATTTTGCATGGTGTTTGGTTGTTATCAAGGCAATGTGTAATTCTCCTCAGTGGTGTCCTGTACCCTAGGCGATAAGACACAACATTTCTGGTGCCATATGTCTTGCATGACTTACTGCATGACATTCTGCATGATCATCACATGATTAATGCACTTCGAGTGTCCTCTCACACACTCATACTTTTGGGTCACTACATCCTTGGCATACCCATCCGTTAGGTCACTACCTTCATGCCCATATTTGGGTCACTTCCTCCTCAGAATACCCTTTTGTTGGGTCGCCAACTTCATGACATGCCATCCTGGGTCACTGCCTCCTCAGCATACCCATCTGTCGAGCCGCTACCTCCACAGCATGCCCATCCCCAGGTTAGTGCCTCCTCGGCATAATCATCTATTAGACCACTACCTATGTGGAATGCCCAGCCCCAGGTCACTGTCTCCTCGACATACCCAATTTTCGGGCTGCTAACTTTACGACATGACCATTCCTGTCTGTCGGGTGATCCCGAAACTGCTTATATGCAACAATATAACATAAATTCTGATTATATTTTTCACTTATATTTCCTTATTTCACAACACAACCAAAAACTTGGTCCTGAAGAAAAATAATAATTTAGCTTTTAATTTATATATATTCGGATACTACGCAAGTATATGTATCGTTATCAAGAAATATAGGACTTTTTCGTTAAGACTTGAAAATCAAACCCACAGGGAAGATATGCAATATGCACTTTTTGGAAATTTTTCTATTTTTAAAAAGACAATTTTTTTAAATAACGATTTTTTTGTAGTGAAGAAAGTTTAAATATTTTTGGTAATTTTAATATTTTGACAAAAACAGAACAAACTTAAAAAGATAACTTGAGTTTTTGTAGAAGAAAAGTTTTAAATATGAAAATATCTTTCTCCTTATCATGAATTAGTAATAAGTATAGGAATTTTTTTGTGGAAGTATGCATATTGTCTTGTGCTAAATAGGAGCAATAATATTTTTTACCCTTACTAGAGATGCTATAAAGAACATTGGATAATTTAAAGTTTGAATAGTTCTGAAGACCCGCTAGGCAGGGAAGATACTAGCTCTCACTCTAAAGTTCCCTTGATTCCCTCCACCTGGGGGCTAACATCTCATATCAGAACCTAAAATATTAAACCAAGTGTGGGCTTTAACCTGTCACTCTAAAGCCCTCTAACTCTACACCCTTCAATGAATATTTACCTATTTTTTTGCACTCAATAATATGAACTACATTCTCATTCATACAACCTCATGTGATTCTTTCCAATTTTTGACTAAGACAATACTAGCCCGATTCTTACATATTCTCACAACAAATTTTAACATCTAGATTGGCCAAATCAACAAGTAAATCAAGTACGTGGACTTAAATCATCTCAACTTCTTTCAACATTAAAGATCAATAGTCTCCACAACTTCCATCCAACACTTAATTACTTATCATTTTAATAAAAAGGATAAAGAAAAATACTCATAATTCATGGAGAAAACAAAACCACACCTTAGTTTAAAATAAGAAATCATTGTCAAACCAACAACAAGTCACAATTAAAATGTAGTATAAAATAAAAGATAAAAACTTATCTTAAGTCCTCCACCAAACTCTTAAAGTTCCTTTGAATCTCTTCTCTTTTAAAACACTCTCAATATAAAACTAAAATAAAAGGGATAAATATGTGTTGCCTTAGAACTTCTCCAACTAACTCCCTAATTTTACAACTTTCAAAACTTTCCTAGTACTTTCATGACCCCTTTTAAAGTCTCAATCTTCCTTCTTTTATAATTCTCCAAAACGTGACTTGGTATCTTTTCAAAATGTGTCTTGATTCGATGTATTTCTTCAAGAGATGCATCATTTCACAATAATTTTCGTCCATGGTGGTTGTAACCACCTATTAAGCTAATAAGTGGTTAAAAAACCTATTTAAAATTCACAAAAATTGAATTTACTCATCCAATAACTGCCACTTGCGCTTAAGCGCGGTGCCTTTGGTGAGGCGTAACCTTCTCTGTTTAACCGGCGCTTAATCACCGGATCTGACGCTTAGGTGCCAAAACACTTTTACACATTTTTCACCTATTTGCTATAAATTTGATCCTTTTTCACTCCTTTAAGCATTTTTCACCTTTTTTACCTATACCTGAAAGAAAAATATAAAAATACCTTCCATTAAAGCATAATATCTCAAAAATAGGTATAAAAATGTGTCTAAGAACACTATATATTTTAGGCGTATCAAAATCCCCAAAACTTAAAATGTTACTTGTCCTCAAGTGACACTTCAATCTTTAAAAACTAAATATGTATGATATGTATATGAGTTTCTTTAGGAGTTACTAAAATTTAGATTTAGAAATATAGTAGTCAAATTTAGAAAAAATATTCAGTAAATGAGACCAACTTAAAGTTTAGAAATTTTTAATGTTAAGAAAGATGAAAATATGAGTTCCTATCTAATTCAGAAATATTGTAAGTCTTCCAAATTTAGAATTTAGTTCTTTTATTAGTTCCACTTAAGAATTTTTATTAAGAAAAATTTTGCTTACTATATTATATTTATAAGCTTAAGATTTTCTTAAGTTTTATACTTTAAAAAGATCAAATATAGAACCTATTTTTTATTATGCACTAATCCTCAAGCTTCCCCTCCCTCACTTTTTCTTCTTCTTCTTCTTCTTTTTTTTTTCTTTTTCTTTTCTTTTTTTTTTCTTTTCTTTTTCTTTTTTTTAGGCAAGGATTATTATATCAGGATAGACATTTAATAATTTTGACTTCTACTTTTACTTTCCTAAAGCAAAGTCTTCATAAAAAACTTTTACTTATAAATATATTAATAGCTTTGAAAATTATTTTTAATAAAAGAAATTTAAGTATTAAAAATAAAAGTCTAAATTTCTAAAATTTTCAAAAATACAAAGTTTCTTAGTAAAGATAGTTACTTATATTAATCATTTTCTACACTAAAAACTTTTAACTTAAAGTTTTTCTACATTACTCAAAATTTCAACTAAATTCTCTTACTCATTTCTAAAGTCAAATTTTACTTCCCTAATATAACTTCATATACATGATCAATTTTTCTTTTCAAATCAAATTCACTTGTAGTTCATTTGAGAACAAATAAAATTCAAGTTTTAAAAATATGTTTCATCCCCTCAAACTTAAATTTTAAACAGATTAAACCATTTAGCATCAAATATATATAAATGAAAATTTAAAATAACATACTAACAAGAATTTTTAAACCATAATGATACAAGTATAAAAGTAAAAACAGGAGTAAAATTAATTTTGATCAAATTTTCTAATATTTTCATTTCAATTCAATATGTAGAGATTCAATAGACGTCTAAATAGTGGGTATAAACATAAAAGTAAACTAACACACTAACTTGACTTCAAAATCTCAATATAAAAACAAATTCACATACATAATAAAAAAAATATAGGGTAGCAGTTTCTAAAATTTATTATTTAAGACCTAAGTTAGCAAGATTTTCATCTTTTCAAAAGACATATAATTAAGTTAAGTTCTAAACAAAATAAATAAAAAAACTCACAAAATTTAAAATCTTAATAAAAACTACAAAATAACACAAACATCATAATCAAAATAAAATGCAAAAGTCCAAAACACAATACATAGTACATATCATCACATAGATGTAAATGTAGCAGTACCACACCACAGTCCACAAAATAAAAATTAACAACACATCACAAATCTTAAGTCCAAAGCAGATAGTCTAGTACAAACATAAAAATCTCTCAATTCTACTCCTCATCTTCTAAATCACCGCTATACAACTTTTTTGCAAGCTCATAATCAGGATATCGAGGTCAGGATATCGAGGATATGAAGGAAATTGCACTCCTGGGTCACCCTTACTTAGGTTCTCCAGAGATGAGTGGAATTTCTCTTCATAATCACTCGTTCTCCTACTATACCTATCAGTATGCTATACAAAATGCTCTAAATTCTGAAGTTTATTAGCGGTAAAATTAATATGATCCATCATCCTCTGCAATAATTGATCTTGGGTCTCAGTAGAGTCATCTCTAGATGTAGAAGCACGTGAGGTAGGTGTTCTAGATGTAGAAGCAATAGAGGTAGAAGCAGCAATCGTCTCCATTCCATAACTCCTAGCAAATCCTCCTCTCTAGCCAAAAATAGAATGCTCAAAATAAGTCTTCACATTCACCTTAGGGCTTTAGAGGTAACAAAGGTAACAACACTTCCTCCCAACTATCATATTTAACTCCAGCCTGCTCACACAAAGAAAATATCAAGGAAGCAAATCCCAAACCTCAGTAGTAATGACAATGGTAGAACTGATGATAGTCTGATAAATCAAAGCTCCTATGTTGATGAGCTCTCCTTCCTGGATACAATAATTTAACGTCGCTCTCTCTCTGGTCACTTCACTGAAATGATTTGTTGGTAGAAGACAAGTAGAAATAAAATAGTGTCAGGCCTTTGAAGGTGCACATAACTTTAAAGTTGGGAAGTTGACTCTCCTCTCATTAGTGATCTTCCAAAGTCCTCTTCCAACAGTCAAGTAAGAAATAATCTCATTTAACTCCGCTTCAGTTGGACTATACTTTGTATAAAAAACATAACATATTAGGTGGCGGATGATAAAATAAATTGATTACCTCTAGTGAAAAGGGTGTCAAGTTTTCTCAAACCATGACTCTATTGTCTTCAGCCTCATCAAGTTTTCTCAAACCATGACTCTATTGCTTCAGCCTCAGGGAGGTTTGCATAAAACTCCCTAACAACAGAAATAACCGCCATAGTAGAGAAACGATAGAATCATTCCCACCGTCGACGAATGGTCAAATCCTATACTTCTCCACTTGGATTCCTAAACAACTCTCCTGAATCAATTTATGTCATTGTAATGCATCATTGTACCAATCCTGAGCCTTCAAACAAATAAATTTACTAGAATCAAAAGGGCTCTTTCCTTTGCTCCTATTCATTCTTGGTGTCATTCTACAAATTTTATAAATTTCAAAAATAACTTTAAAAATCAAGTCTAAATTACTAAACTAAACTTCCAAAGTATAAACTAAATTTCCAATGTAATTTCCACAAACCATTTTCTCATTTTTCACCATGAATAGTGAATTTTTGAATTTCACCAAATGAGCTCAAAATACATAGTGAAAATCTAAATTTTTTGCATAGAAATAAAGCTCTTACCTTAAGGAACTTGGATCTAGCAAATTTTACCTGATTCCACCAAGAAATCTTCCAAGAAATCTTCACTCCACCAAGAAATCTTCACTGTAGATGTGCCCTAGCCCTAAAAAATTGCTAACTCGAGAGGTTGAAGGTGACAGCGCTGTTAAAGATGGTGATTTTCAGGCCGAAATTTCACTTTTAACCATTCACGAACCGGTGCTTAAGAGTGGGTAATTGGTGCTTAGGCCCCTACCTCTCAGATTGGCATGCACTTAAGCACGAGATGTGGCACTTATGTGCCAATGCACAATTTTCAAAATTTTTAAAATAAAGTAAAATACACTATTTGCCTAAGTAAACCACCCCTAAATGGTCTCATAGTACTTAAATGACTATTTTCAACTTCCTATAACTCCCCTCTCTCAGAATTTTCCATAATAATTATTTCAATTTGAGGCTAAAAATAGCACAAATTTTCACACAAACAAACTTATATTAACTCACAAACAAGTACAAATACCTTTAAACACTTAATTCTCAATCCAAATATTCTTGGATGAGAAAATTTTTCTAAATACAAATATATAATAATCATTTCACAATTAAACACATATAAGTAGTCATAATTACTAAAAACAAGACTTAAACAGTAAACCACTTGAAAAAAACAACTTCTAACACAAATTCTAACACTAAACTTAATTCCATTCTTCATTCAAAGCAATAAATTCTTGTCTTTCATTAGTCTCTCCAGGAATATAGAGTTGATAAATTGGATGGTGGTGACGAGCTCTGATACTATCTTCTTCAATCCACCTCTGCTTTATGAACATCACCTTATCTGCTTCCTCTATATAACTTGTGTGGCTAAATTGCATCTTTTATTTCCATCCAATATGCTCTAGATGTGCATGCAACTCAAGTACCTTGGTCTCCAATAAAGCCATAGTATTCTCAATTTTGTTGATTTTCTCTGATATCCCTTCAATACTAACAGATAAAAAACCATTATACATCTTTTGTGCACTTTGACTAATGAACCTCTTTCTCATGGTTTCTTCCTTCTTCTTCAAATCCATCTCCCATGAAGACATTTTCTCTAAATCTAACTTTCTCTTAAACTTTTAGGGCTAGAAATGATCTGGGGTGAAATTCCTTCACAAAACCCTTCTATTTATAGACCTAAATCCTTCCAATAACTCCTAGAAACATTTATAAACTGCCTTGGTAGGTTTTTACAAACTAATTGGTGGCTAAACCATCTAGAATATTAATTTCAAAACTGCCGCGCTTAAGCACCGGATCTGGTGCTTAAGCGCCAGTGCAGATTTTTTCACTAGTCAACTTAACATCCAAATTCTCTTTCTAACAGGTCTTGGTCACTAAATAAAGTTTTAAGATTTTTACTAACACATATCAATTTCAAAAATACTACCTCAATTTTCTTAATTACACATAAATCAACAATCAAAATAAAAACACTGATAATTATGGGTTGCCTCCCACAAAGCGCTTGATTTTACGTCGTCAGCCTGACGTATCAGCCTGACGTAACCAGAGCTTATTCTGGTTGACACAACATCATTCTATCATTAAGTTTATGTCGATCCCTATAAAATAAGGTTACAGTCTATGTCCATTAACTTCAAATATTTTTTCAGACTTAGGATCTTTAATATCCAAAGCTCTATAAGGATAAAATTTTATCACAATAAATGAGCCCATCCACTTGGACTTAAGTTTGCCTAAAAATAATCTTAACCTTGCATTATATAGCAAAACTTGTTGCCCTGGCTGAAAATTTTTATTAAGAATCCTTCGATCATGCCACATCTTCATCTTTTCTTTATAAATCTTAACACTCTCATAAGAATCATTCCTTATCTCTTCAAGCTCATTTAATTGCAATAATCTTTTCTCACCAGCATCTTTCAAATTATAATTGAACTCTTTAATCGCCCCATATGCTTTATACTCAAGTTCAACTGGTAAGTGGCAAGATTTCCCAAATATTAGCTTATATGGAGACATTCTTATAGGAGTTATGTATGTAGTTTTATAAGCCCACAAAGCATAGTCAAGTTTGCCTGAACAATCCATTTTGGTTGGATTCACAGATTTTTCCATA
Source organism: Phalaenopsis equestris (assembly GCF_001263595.1). Taxonomy (NCBI): domain Eukaryota; kingdom Viridiplantae; phylum Streptophyta; class Magnoliopsida; order Asparagales; family Orchidaceae; genus Phalaenopsis; species Phalaenopsis equestris. The sequence goes on from NW_018252403.1 coordinate 26,205, forward strand.
ATTCTTTTAATTTCTCGATGGATAATTCAGCCAGACCACTCGTCTGAGGATGAGAAGTAGTAACAATCCTATGATTTATATGATATTTCTTTAATAACTTCTCCATTATGGCACTTCTGAAATGACTTCCCCCATCATTCTGAAATGACTTCCCCCATAACTCTCGGCATCCCAAATCTACAAAATATATTTGTTTTAAAAAATTTTGCAAAACTTTGAGCATCACATCGAGGTAAATCAATAGCTTCTATCCATTTGGATACATAGTCCACTGCTAACAGAATATATAAATTTTTGAATGACAGTATAAATGTTCCCATGAAATCTAATCCCCAAATATCAAATATTTCAACTTTTAGCATATAATTGAGGGGCATCTCATTTCTTCTAGAAATATTGACTACTCGTTGACATCTATCACAAGTTTTGATATAAGCATTAACATCTCTAAAAACTGTAGGCCAATAAAATCCAGATTGTAAAATTTTGTATGTT
>NW_018252403.1:26709-31015 GCF_001263595.1 Phalaenopsis equestris
CTTTTATCAACACCAAAATGTCCCAGATTGTAGAATTTTGTATGCTCTTTTATCAACACCAAAATGTCCCCCAAAATCAGAAATTCTTCTAATGGGGATAATTTAATAAGATTCTTCTAATGGTACTCATTATTGAACAGTTAGATCCTTTGCTTGTTTATATAAAAATGGGTCATCCCAAAAGTAAGTTTTAGCTTCAAAAATAAATTTCCTCTTTTGTTGTTGTGTCATTCCATTGGGTATAATATCGCTAACAATAAAGTTCACAATGTCGGCATACCACGAAACACGCCACTCATTAATAGTGAAAAATTTTTCATCTGGAAAATGTTCATTAATTTCTTTTTTCAAAATAGAGTGGTTCTTCTAACTCAAGCCTTGACAAATGATCAGCAATTTGCTTTTCAGTCACCTTTCGATTTACTATTTCAAAATCAAATTCTTGCAAAAGAAGAATCCATCTTATAAGTCTAGGTTTAGCATCCTTCATTTTTATTAAGTACTTAATGGCAGAATGATTTGTATGCACTACACAATTAGTTCCAATTAAATATGATCTAAATTTATCAAAAGCACATAATATTACTAATAACTCTTTTTTCAGTTTTTGTATAATTGATTTGAGTTAAATTAAGAGTTTTACTAGCATAGTAAATTACTTTGAAAATTTTATCATATCTTTGTCCTAAAACATCTCCTATAGCATAATCACTAGCATCACACATCAATTCAAAAAAATTTCCCAAGTTTGGTGAAACTATAATTGGTGCAATGATTAATTTTTCTTTTAATAAATGAAAAGCTTTTAGGCATTCTTCATTAAAATTCAAAATTGCATCTTTCTCTAGTAAATGGCATAAAGGCATAGAAATCTTCGAAAAGTCTTTAATATATCTCCTGTAGAATCCAGCATGTCCTAAAAAACTCGTAATTTCTCTTACATTTATTGGATAAGGTAAATTAGTGATCACTTGAATTTTAGTAGGATGTACTTCCTTACTATTTTCTGATATTTGATGACCTAATACAATTCCTCCTGCTACCATAAATTGACATTTTTCCCAATTAAGGACTAAATTTGTTTCTTCACAGAGCTTAAGAACTTTAGATAAATGTTCTATACATGAGTCAGAAGTTCCAAACACTGAAAAGTCATCCATAAAGACTTCAATCTCTTTTTCAATTAATTCACAAAAAAATTTCATCATACATCTTTGAAATGTAGCAGGGGTATTACATAAACCAAAGGGCATTCTTCTAAAAGCAAAAGTATCATAGGGACTGGTAAATGTTGTTTTCTCTTGATCTTCAGGAGATATTTAAATTTGGTGATAATCGGTATATCCATCTAGAAAATAAAAGTGTTTATGCCCAACTAGTCTATCCAGCATTTGATCTTGAAAGGGTAGTGGAAAATGATCTTTCCTAGTAGCCAGATTTAATTTATATAATCAATGCATATTCACCACCCTGTAACTTGTCTAGTAGTTATTAATTCATTATGTTCATTCATAGTTACAGTTACTCCACTTTTCTTTGGAAAGCAGTGAATTGGACTAACCCATGCACTATCTGAAATAGGGTAGATAATTCCAGCATCTAACCACTTCAAAATTTCTTTCATAACAACTTATTTCATAACAGGATTCGGTCTCCTTGGAGGATCATCTCTGGGTTTGTAGTTCTCTTCTATATGAATTCTATGCATACAAATTGAAGGACTAATTCTTTTAATATAAGCAATTTTCCATCTAAAGGCTTTCTTAAAAATTTTTCAAATTTTTCAACAACCTTTCTTCTTCTTCCATCGTTAATTTTGAAGAAATTATAACTGGTAAAGTAGAGGAATCTCCTAAAAAGGCATATTTTAAATGTTCAGGAAGCAACTTCAACTCAAGTTCTGGAGGTTTTTCAATCAGCCCTGCATGTCCAAAATTTCAAAACTTTCTCGAACATAGTTTGAATCTTCCTTAAAAAGTTCTTCAGGTCAATCTAATTCCTCTTCTTGCTCATGTACCAAATCTTTTTCTTCATAAGTCATTTTGAAAAATCATTCACTGAGATATCTTATAACATCTATCCTATAACACTCATCATCTTTACCTTTTATAGGATATTTCATTGATATTCAAATATTGAAAGTAACAGTTTGATCATTGACGCGTATTGTTAATTCCCATTTCTGCACATTTATCATTGCTCTTCTTGTAGCTAGAACAGGTCTCCCCAAAATGATAGGTATCTCTTTATGTTCCTCCATATCTAGCACAATGAAATCACAGGAAAGATAAATTGATCCACTTTCATCAGGACATCTGCTGTAACTCCTTTAAGGTATGTTATCGAACGATCTGCTAACCACAGAGTTACAGTAGTAAGGGCTATTTCTAATCTTTTGAATATTGATAATGGCACAAGTTTAATGTTTGCACATAAATCACATAAAACTTTCCCATAAAATCTATCTCCTATTGCACATGAAAATGTAAAGCTACGAGGATCTTTATGCTTTCATGAAGCTTTTTTTGAATTATATCACTTCACTCCTCACTAAGTGCAACAGTCTCATTATCTTTAAACTTCCTTTTCCTATTGATAATATCCTTCATAATAATATCCTTCATAAGCATTTGTTCTAAGGCTTCAGAAAATGGAATATTAATTATAAGCTTCTTAAATATTTCAAAATGGAATGCTTCATGAAATGGAATATTGATTGTAGACTTCTTAAATATTTCCAAAAATTTTGAAAATTACTTGTCTAAATTCTGCTGACAAAATCTCTGAGGAAATGGAGGGGGTGGTTTTTTTAAATCATTTTCTTAGTGGAGAAATAGGTTTATTTAAGAAATAGGTTTTTCAGAATCTTTTGGAGCGTCCTCTATTGATTCTTAAATTTCTTCTCTATCTACTTGATTTTCTTTTTGAACCATACCTTACAAGTCTCTTTCGCTTCTAAGTTGAACGGCTTTCACTAGCTCTTTATTCTGGTCTTTTGGATTTGATTTAGTATTACTAGAAAGTGTTCCTTGGGATCTATTACTTAATAAATTTGCTATTTGCCCAAGTTGATTCTCAATATTTCTAATTATAGCTTCTTGATATTGTAATTGATTTCCTATTTGTAACACCACTTCTTCTATAAACAACTTCTTCTTCTTAAATTGTGTATTACGATTGAAACTTGGATGATAAGTATATTTATAATTATTATTCCCTTGATTGTTCTAGTTTCCCAATGGGTTTAGTTGGTTGCTCCCCCTTTGCTGATTATTACCACCTGAATTGTTATTCTAGTTAAAGTTGGGATGGTTTTTCCAACCTAGGTTATAATAATTTGAATATGGGTCATTCTACTTGTTCTTTATAACATTCAAAGTTTCTAATGATATTTAAGAATCTACCATTTGGCCTAATGACTTCTCTTCAATAATGGAAATTGGTTAAGAAAAATTCATTCCAAATTGGTCTAAGTTCAATGAAATTGCAGCAACTTGATTTGCTAACATAGTAAATGCATCAGATTCATGAATATTTGCTACTTTATTAGGATTCATCCTCTAAAAAGGCCATTAAAAGTTATTGGTAGCCATTTCTTCAATTAAAGCATAAGCATCATGAAATGGTTTTGACATCAATAAACCACCAGCAGCGGCATCGATAATTGATCTAAGAGATCCAACTAATCCATTATAAAAAGTTTGAATTTTTAACCAATCTGGTATTCCATGACATGGACACTTTCTTAAGAGTTCTTTAAATCGTTTCCATGCTTCTTAAATAGATTCCCCTTCAAACTGATTAGAAGATGTAATATCATTTCTAAGCTTCGCAGTTTTTTATGGTGGAAATTATATAGCAAGCAATTTTTATGCTAAATCACCCCAAGTTCTGATAGATCCAGGTGCTAACAAATTCAACCACATCTTAGCTTTATCCCTCAGTGAGAAACAAAATAACCCCAAGTTCTATCTTCAATAACTCCTTTAGGGTTTATTATGAAGCGATCTGCTAACTATAAAGTTAGAGTAGTAGAGATTATTTCTCCTAATCCCAATCTTTTGAATATTGATAACGACGTAAATAACTGTTGACCTCACTTTTGGTTGAGGTCTAGAAATTTCTTTAGTAGCCTAGGTCTAGCCATAGGACTTTCCTACTGACTAGTCTTAGAAAACTAGAAAAGGTACCCTCACCATTAGAAACTCAAAACTCTTCTCTTTACTCAACTTGAAATTCCACATATTGATCTTAACCTCTAGTACTTAGTAGTTAAGATCATTATGAGGGAACTCAAGGAGAGTTC
>NW_018252403.1:31094-32460 GCF_001263595.1 Phalaenopsis equestris
CTGGCTAAATGACCAAATCACATCAATTGGACTTATAACCATGCCAATTGGCCCAAAAAAATGTTGTATTTGCTTCATAGCAATATTTTACATCAAATTTGACCATAAATTTGCATTGGTAAAACCTTTTGATCATCTAATTTGGTTTAAATCCAAAACCCCAAATTAACCCCAATATTGGCTAACACCCCAAATCTCAACAATTGAATGCCCTAAACCTCAAATTGGCATCATATTTTTGTTGAAAATCCTTTGTGAGTTCATTTGTGACCAAACACAATTATCAATTTGACCTTAGTCCAAAGCTAGCTCAAGTTTGACCCAAATTAGCCCCATATGCCTAATTTGGGTCTAAATCCTAATTTCATCAAAATTCACTAAATCCACTACCAAATTGATTTCAAAATGACTTTCATCCTTCATGAAATTTGTTCATCATGATGTTTTACACCAAACACAACAATCAATTTGGACTTAGCCCATGGCTAGCCCAAGTTTGACTCAAACTTAGCCAGCCAAACATTCTTAAAATGGGTAAAAATTATAAAATCCACCAAATTGATTAACCAATTGACCTCAAAATGACTTTCACCCTTCATGAAAGTTGTTCCTCATGGTCTCTTACACCAAATGCCATATTTAATTGGGCACATTGACATGTCTAACCTAGTCCAAACACAAGATTTGGTCATATGCACCTTCTTGGACTTATGGCCAAATCCAAACCAATTGAGCTTGGAATGGTCAAATGAGTCTTACCTTAACTCATCCTAGACTCTAGAGTTGAGTTTAAAACTAGTCACCAATCCATGGTTAAGTTTGATTTTTATCTCATGGGTAAATTTTTTTTTAATTTTTAAAGGGATAAAGAGAAGGTTAAATCAAAGTACTTGTTATACTTGCTATACCACATGTCAATACTGTATGGTGCCATTTTTACTTCTCATTATAAGCTTTAACCATGACCCAACCCTTGGTATGAGCCAACCCTTGGTTAACCACTTTAATCCAAGCTAAAGCCCAAAACCGTGAGCCCCCACATGGCCAATACCCAAATTCATGCCAAGAAGCCACCTCAGCCCAAATTGAGCTGAGAGCTCCTCTGCTTAACACCTAAGCAGTGGGGCTAACCCCTCAATTGGCCAACCAAGCTTCCCCTTGGCCAATTTCTATAAAATGTCCCCCCCACGGCCATGAATAAGGGGGTAAAAAAAAATTTTTTACTAAGGTCTCCCAAACTCCTCAGAGAGGTTCTCTAAGAGTCCCTTAGCACATTACAATCCATTTCCCTCTCCCAATTCCACCACAGAAATCCAATTTTGAGTTTGAATTCCTGCCTGAAACCAGGACAAACTTCAATCCAAAC
>NW_018252403.1:36159-46352 GCF_001263595.1 Phalaenopsis equestris
TAGTGTTTCCTCCTTTGGACTCCAAAACAAAATGTTCCAAATTTGAACCAATCCCCCTTCACACTTCTTAGTCCGATATCTTTGAAATGTCCTTACCATTTGAACTCCTTGAAAGTAATTTTTCTTGATTTTTATCGAGAGTATTCTTAGGTAACTTAAGTTATCTATGATGTAATTAACTATAGGGGCTTGCCCTTATAGGAAGCTTTTCCCGAACCCAGCATAATATAAACCATATTTAATTCCTTATATTAAATAGGGGAACTTGTCGGCCAATACATTACTTTTACAGACCAAACGCATGTCATAACTTTTTTTAGTTTATTTGATCGAGCCTCACCCTCAACTCTTGTGTTCATCCTTCGGGATATATACATAATTTCAGGTAAAGCGCTCTTTCATCAAAACTATGAAAATTATGGGGTCAGTTTGACTTCATCTTTTTCATAACTAAAATTTTTTTAAACATCCTTTCGAAGCGGGCAACGGGATTTCAATTCCGATGACCGACATCTTCTTACGGGCAAACCCCACACCAAAAATAGTGCCGACAATCACATAGAGATTTCCTATAAAATCTATCTCCTATTACACATGGAATTGTAAAGCTATCAGGATCTTTAAGCTTTCAGGAAGCTTTTTCTGAATTATAGCACTGCACTCCTCACTAAGTGCAACAGTCTCAATATCTTCAAACTTCCTTTTCCTATTGATAATATCCGTCATAAACTTTACATAGCTTGGCATTTGTTCTAAGGCTTCAACAAATGGAATATTAATTGTAAGCTTCTTAAATATTTCCAAAAATTTTGAAAATTGCTTATCCAACTTCTGCTGATAAAATCTCTGAGAAAATGGAGGTGGTGGTTTTTCCAAATCAATTTTTAATGGAGAAATAGGTCATTTAGAATTTTTTGGAGCGCCTCTTTTGATTTTTTAATTTCTTCTCTCTCTACTTCATTTTCTTTTTGAACCATACCTTCAAAGTCTTTTCCGCTTCTAAGTTGAATGACTTTTACTTGCTCTTTATTATGGTCTTTTGGATTTGATTCAGTATTACTTAGAAGTGTTCTTTGGGATCTATTACTTAATGAATTTGCTATTTGCCCAAGTTGATTCTCAATATTTCTAATTATAGCTCCTAGACTTTGTAATTGATTTCCTATTTGTAACACCACTTCTTCTATAGACAACTTATTCTCCTTAAATTGTGTATTACTATTGAAACTTGGAGGATAAGTAGATTTATAATTATTATTCCCTTGATTGTTCTAGTTTCCCAATGGGTTTACCTGGTTGTTCCCCCGCTACTGATTATTACCAACCGAATTGTTATTCCAGTTAAAGTTGGGATGGTTTTTCCAACCTGAGTTATAATAATTTGAATGTGGGTTATTCTACATGTTCTTTATGACATTGAATATTTCTAATGATGTTTAAGAATCTACCATTTGACATAATGAATTCTCTTCAATAATGAAAATTTGTTGAGAAAAATTCATTCCAAATTGGTCTAACTTCAATGAAATTGTAACAACTTGATTTGCTAACATAATAAATCATCAGATTCATGAATATTTGCTACTTTCTTAGGATTCATCCTCTCAAAAGGCCATTAAAAATTATTTGTAGCCATTTCTTCAATTAAAGCATAATCGTCATGAAATGGTTTTAACATCAATAAACCACCAACAATGACATCGATAATTGATCTAAGAGATCCAACTGATATATTATAAAAAGTTTAAATTATTAACCAATCTGGTATTGCATGGTGTGGACACTTTCTTAAGAGTTCTTTAAATCTTTCCCATGCTTCATAAATAGATTCCCCTTCAAATTGATTAAAAGATGTAACATCATTTCTATGCTTCATAGTTTTTTTATGGTGGAAAATATTTAGCAAGGAATTTTTGTGCTAATTCACCTCAAGTTCTGATAGATCCAGGTGCTAAAGAATCCAACCACATCTTAGTTTTATCCCTCAGTGAGAAAGAAAGTAACCTAAGTCTTATGACATCATCTGATATGCCATTGTATTTAAATGTAGCGCACAATTCTAGAAAATTGGCAAGATATAAATTTGGATCTTCAGTTGGTGATCCCCAAAACGGATTATTTGTACCATTTGGATAATAACAGGTTTAAGCTCAAATGAATTAGCCACTATAGTAGGTTTTTGAATTCTACAAAGAAGTTTATCTACAGTAGCGTTGGCATAATCTCTTATAGGTTTAAACTCTTGATGAATTTTAGCATTTTGATCATTTTGGTTTGCCATTTCTGTAATTTTTTGGATTTTTCAAGATTTTTAATTTTTTTGGTTTTTTTATTTATCTAACAGTTCTCTCTAATTCAGAGTCGTAGGACACTAGTCCTTCAGAACCTGAACTACACATACACTAAAATAAAATAAAATAAAACTAAATACACATAAAATAAAAAACAATAACTTAAATTTTAAATAAGACTTTCTAAAAGTAGAAATTTACTTTTAAATCAATAGATTCTTCACAATTTTCACTTCACTTCCCCTACAACGACGTAAAAAATTTGATCCCAAAACTGCTTATATGCAATAGTATAACAATAATTCTGATTATATTTTTCACTTATAATTCCTTATTTTTCAATAAAACCAAAAACATGATCTTGAAGAAAAATAAGAATTTAACTTTTAATTTATATATTGGGATACTACGCAAGTATACGTATCGTTATCAAGTAATATAGGACTTTTTGGTTAAGACCTAAATATCGAACCCACAGGGAAGATATGCAATACATACTTTTTTGGAAACCTTATATTTTTAAAAAGACAATTATTTAAACTAAAGATGTTTTCGCAAAAAAGAAAATTTATGTAATTTTGGTAATTTTAATATTTTGACAAAAATAGAACAAACGTAAAAAGATAACTTGAGCTTTTGTAGAAGAAAAACACTAAATATGAAAATATCTTTCTCCTTATCATGAATCAGTAATAAGTATAAGAATTTTGTTGTGGAGGTATGCATATTGTGTTGTGTCAAATAGGAGCAATAATATTCTTTACCCTTACTAAAGATGCTATAAAGAACATTGGCTAATTTAAAGTATGAATAGTTTTGAAGGCTGGCTAGGTAGGGAAGATACTAGCTCTCACTCTAGAGCTCCCTCAATTCCTTCCACCTGGGGGCTAATATCTCGTATTAGAACCTAAACCAATAAACCAAGTTGGGTGCTTTAACCTGTCACCTTAAAGTTGTATAACTCTATACCCTTCAATGAATATTTCTTTCTTTATTTGCACTCAATCATATGAACTACATTTTCATTCATACAACCTCATGTGATTCTTTCCAATTATTGATTAAGACAAAACCATCCTGGTTCTTACATGTTCTCACAATAAATTTTAACATCTGGATTGGCCAAATCAAGAAGTAAATAAAGTACATGGATTTAAATCATCACAACTTCTTCCAACATTAAAGATCAATACTCTCCACAACTTCCATCCAAAACTTAATTACTTAGCATTTTAAGAAGAATGATAAAGAAAACTACCCAAACTCCATGTAGAAAATAAAACGACATATTAGTTTAAAAGTAGAAATCATTGTCAAACCAACAACAAGTCTCAATTAAAACAAAAAAAAGTCTAAAAAAAAAAGATAAAAACTTATCTCAAGTCCTCCACCAAACTCTTGAAGTTCCTTTGAATCTCTTCTATTTTACAACACTCTCAATATAAAACTAAAATAAAAAGGATAAATATGTGGTGCCTGAAAATTTCTCCAATTAATTCCCAAATTTTATAACTTTCAAAACTTTCCCAGTACTTTCAAGACCCCTTTAAAAGTCTCAATCTTCCTTCTTTTATAATTCTCCAAAAGTTACATTGCTATCTGTTCAAAATGTGTCTTGATTCGATGTATTTCCCTAAGAGATGCATCCTTTTGCAATAATTTTCTTCTATGGAGTTGTAACCACCTATTAGGCCAATAGGTGCCTCAAAAACCTCTTCAAAATTTGAAAAAACCGAATTTACTCATCCAATAACTGCCACTGGTGGTTAAGCATGGGCCCTCTGACTCTTAGCCGCGGCCTTCTCTATTTACCAATCGCTTAGGGCCGGATCCGACACTTAGGCGCCAAAACACTTTTGCACATTTTTCACGTATTTGCTCCAAATTTGATCCTTTTTCACTCCTTTAAGCAATTTTCACCTTTTTACTAGTACCTAAAAGAGAAACACAAAAATAACTTCCATTAAAGCGCAATATTTAAAAAATAGGTATAAAAATGTGTCTAAAAATACTATATATTTTAGGCGTATCACCGGGGCACTATCACAGGTCATGCCCATCTTTGGATTACTACCTCCTTGACATACCATCTGTCGGCTTGCTGTCTCCATAACATGCCCATCCTCGGGCCACTACCTCCTTGGCATATCCATCTGTCAGGTTATTGCCTCTACGACATGCCCATCTTTGAGTCACTAACTCCACGGCATACCTATCTTCAGGTCACAGCCTTAACGGTATGTCCATTACCGGGTCACTGCCTCCTCGACATACACATCTTTCGAGTTACTGCTTTCATGACATACTTATACTTCACTACTCATTGCATTTCTTGCATGTATACATGTGTGCTCCGTGTGTGCCTCTCAAGTAAGGTGTGAATCCTATTTATTGCTATCCTTTTACTTAATATATACTTATTTGTACTCGATGTCTGCTATTCGAATGGTTCCTTTTACCACAATATTTATAAACATAAGCAAAGTCATTTGAAGTTAAATCTTAATATCCCAGGCCATGTTAATTTAATTTTAAATAAAAGATAGTTACTTAAGGACAAATAAAATTTAGTTTACTCATTTTCAAAATAAATTTTTCTTTTCCCCAACCTTAAGTTTTTAAGTGATTTTAAAAATGTTTTTAATATAAAATTTAGTAGGTGAAAGAAAACAGTAAACACATGAAAATAAAAACTGACCTGTAGAGGATTTCTGACTATGAAACTCGATTCTGGTATACTGCAGGTACTAGCTATAAAACTCCATACAAGCTTTAAAGGATTAAGTAAAACATAATACATTCTAGAGAACTTGTTGAGAATTAAAAACATAAAAACGAAAACTAAAAAAAAACTGAACTGACAAACTAAATTTAAAATACAAAAAATGCAGAAACAGTGAAAGTCTACAGTTACTATCATAGATTCAGTTCACAATACAACATAAAATTTTTTACTACAATAGTTTTTAAGTGAAAGTACATCACAATACAAACAACAAAAACAACAACAGTCAAACATAAAAAAAAAGTAAACTAGAGTCATCAAATATCAATCCTTATCTCCTTCCTCTTCATCATCTGCTTCTTCTTCTTCATCATCATCATTATCTTCATCATCATCATCATGAATGAGAGTATAAAGAGTGAAAATAAGGCAAGCAGGAATGTCCTCATTAAGTTCACCCCTAAAATGTCTTACAATGGCATTCCCACACTCATAATCATGCTGAACTTTCCTCTGCTAATATTCATCATTATTTGCACACCTTGCTCCTATCTCTCCCAACTGAGTTTGAATATTTACTATATCCATATGTTGAATCATCAATTGGTCCATAATACCTTCAAGGGATGTAGATCTAGAAGTAGATGCCTCTGTAACATATGTAGACGGCCTATGCTTTCTTCCACTTCTAGAATAACAAATGATTCTACTCTATGAATCATATGCCTCCCAATCAAGCTCTGTGGCTGTAATCTCTCTTCATTTCTATGGGATTCTACTCCTAATTGTTCATGTAGTGTAAAAATCAAGACAGGGTATCCCAATCTATCAGATGTAAAACTACCAGCTATACTCTAAGCATGTTGAACTATAAGTGCACCAACATCTACTACCTTCATATTCTGAATGTAATAGTTTAGCACAACTCTGTCTTTTGTAACATTAACTAAATGATTTGTTGGCAACAATTTGGCAGAAATGAAGTGGTAGCATATTTTTGACTGAATAGTTAACATGAAAGCAAGGAAGTCAACTATCTTTTTATTCTCAATCTTTCATTCCCCTCTTCCATCAGTCAAAAAAATAATCACTTCCTCTAATGATGAATCATTCATCACAAATGCAGCGTATTCATCAAAAAATACACCCCTCAAACATTTAAAAGTATTGATCCGATCAGCAGTAAATTTAACCTGCTTACCTCTCACCAAGATGTGATCATCAACAGTGAATCACAGGCTTGCATAAAATTCCCGAACCATTGGGACAATTGCTACAACAGTGAAGTAGCAGAATCTTTCCCAATTTTTGGCAAGAATCAGTCTCTCGACCTCGCCACCTGGGTTTGCAAACACCCGTTCTTGGATCATTCTTTTTGTCTCCATCTTCATATTATAGCTATGCTAGGCTTTGAAATTAATAGATTTTAATGCTTCTAATTCCTCGGATGACCTTCCCCTCTTAACTCAGGGAGCCATTTGAAAATTCTATGAAAATCCAAATATAGTCCAAATAAATTACTAAATAAAAAATCTAACTCCTCAAGCAAGGTTATTTGGTAAGAAAAATTTCTACATAAGTTTCTTTAAGAATTTTCATCAAAAATCCCAATTTTTGGATCTCCCAAAATTCATGGTGAAAATAAAAAATTTCTAAGTTAAAGTGAAGCTCTTACCAAGAGAAGATGATGTCTATAGTTTTAAGCCTTCAAATCTTTCTCTTTCTCCCACAATGATGCCCTAGACCAAGGTCTTGAGGTAGAAGATGAGTCAAGTAGTAAAAATGGAGGTTGTCTGTGTGATTTCATGGTTTTTTAGGAAATATAGCGTGTTCGGACCTTTGGCGCATCATGCACCATGGCTCTGTAAATTGGCGCATCATGGGTCAGAGCTTAAATTTTCTAGATATCTATTTTTGTGGAAATCTGCTCCATACAACCTTTTTTCAACCTCTATTTGACTCAAATAAACCTTTCTAAGCATTAATAAACATCACACTAACATATAACTTTCACAAACAACACAAAACTCACATTTATATATAAAATCTGCGCTATTACAAACTAACATTTTTTCAAAACAACAAACATAAAATTCAGTGTTTTAAAGCAAACCAACATCCTAACACTGAAATATAAACATCAAAATTTAAAACATAAACATAGATAGTTTTCATTAGAAAGGAAATTCAATCCAACACAACAAACTAAAAACAATGAGTACTACATAAAACAATCCGTGCATAAATTAAGATCAAACATCATCTTCACTATCGTCCTCCTAAAAATCTCCCATTGATTGATAGTGCACATACAGATTGTAGAAGGGTCAAAATAGAAATTCATCAGTTGAATTTGTCTCCTCAATCCAAGCATGTTTCTTTAACATACGTACTTTTCCATCTTCACTACGCACTGTATGTTCAAAATGTTCCTTCAGTCATCAATCCAGATGATCCAGCATTTCATTTACTTTTCGATCTAACCAATTGAATTGTTAAAATGTGTTGAGAAATATATGTTCTCAAAAGGGGATATGATTTCTACAACAAAGGGAGAATCACATTTGATTTCATGAAAGAGTATATCATCCATGGGATTAGGTGCAAATAAATAGGGAAATATACTTTGTTAGATGTAGAATTGGAAGATTTAAAGGTGATAGATTAGAATCTTAATTTACTTCAGTTGATTGGAAACTAATGCAATAATGTTAGCCTTTTAGGTGAGGGAGTAGTGGGAGCTCTGGAGTGAAAACTGGTACCCTTCCAGCCTAACCAGAAAATTCAGGACAAAACTCTGGATTATTCAATGTTCTTTATAGTTCTTGGGAGAGGGTAGAGAATAGGATTGCTCTTATTTGGCACAAAATATTTTTTAAATATATTTTTTAAATGATTTCAATTTCTTCAGAAGCCATATTTTCATTATAAAGGGGAAGGAATGTTTTCTAATACTTAAACTTTTCATCAACAAAAACCTTTATTTTATTTCAGCAATTTACTTTTTAAAGTTTCACATCTAGTTTAATTTACTTGTTATAGTCGTACAACTGCATATTTAGTAACATTTCGCTTAAGTAGTTTAACTTCAAACTTTGTACTTTAATTTTTTTTTATTTTTAGTTTATAATAGAATATAAATAGCTAGCTTATATATATTTCCAGCTTCCCTATGAGATCAATATCGAGGACTCTATTAAAGCCCTGTATTACTTGAATGATACGTATACTTGTGTTATATGTAAAAAGGAATTGGGACTTTAGAAGAGGTTTTAAGGATAAATTATTTTCATTGAAGTTACATTATTGTTTGGGTTACATTGCATCATTATTATTAATTTAATATCAATTTTTTTCTCAAATCCCAGATCAAGTTTTTGGTGCCGTAGCCAATGAAGTAACAGAAAATATTTGTTATTTTATTTTAAAATACAATAAAAAAAAGTATTTGTAGTTTAGTTTGAAAATCTTCTTGTTTAAGTGTATTGCTTATTTTTAATTACTTGTTTTATTTTGTTTATGCGTAGTATAAGATCTGAAAACTTAGTAACTTACGATTCTGAATTAGAAAGAATTGTTAGAAAAATTTGAAAACAACAAAAAAAGAAAAATAATTTTAGAATAATAGCTTGCAACTCAAGTAATGCTGCAAATAAAAATTAAACCATAAGAGACCTTTAAGGGTTTATGCTAATCCTACAGCAGATGAAATTCATTTGAGTATACAAAAACCTTGTTGTAGCTGCCAATTATTTTGAGCTTACATCTGCTATTATCCAAATGATACAAAACAATCAGTTTGGAGGAACACCAAATGAAGATCCAAATTTACACTTTGCTAGTTTTCTAGAAAGTTTTCTAGAATTTTTCTAGAATTGTGTGCTACAATTAAATATGATGGAGTGTCGAATGATGCTGTTAGACTTAGACTTTTCCTTTTTCACTGTGATTATTTTTTGCTCCACAAAAGTAGTTAAAAGGCCGTGACTAGCACCTGGATCTATCAGAACTTGGGGAGACTTATCACAAAATTCTTATCTAAATATTTCCCACCTTCAAAAACCGCTAAGTTTAAAAATGATATTACATCTTTTTGCCAATTTGAAGGGGAATCAATTTATGAAGCCAGATAAAGATTTAAAGATCTCCTTAGGAAGTGTCCACACCATGCATTGCTAGATTGGTTAATAATTCAAAATGTTGCTGGTGGATCATTAATGTCAAAACCATTCAATGAAGCATATTAATTAATTGAAGAGATGGCTATTAATAATTTTCAATGGCCCTCAGAAAGAGTAAATCCAAGAAGAGTAGCTAGTACTCATGATTCTGATGCAATATCTATATTAGTTGCTCAAATAGCTATTATATCAAAGATGATAGATCAATATGGAATAATTATTCTCAAACAACACCTGTGCTTAAGGAGAACTCATTTGGACAAATGATAGAATCTCAATCTTCTTCTGAGACTTTGTTGACCTCACTTTTGATTGAGGTCTAGAAATTTCTTTAGTAGCCTAGGTCTAGCCATAGGACTTTCATACTGACTAGTCTTAGAAAACTAGAAAAGGTACCCTCACCATTAGAAATTCCAAACTTTTACTCACTCAACTTGAAGTTCCACATATTGGTCCTAACCTCTAGCACTTAATAGGTAAGATCATTATGAGGGAACTCAAGGAGAGTTCCTATAGGGCTACTTGACCTAGGATTGACCCTGGGTGTTGATTTGGAGCTAAGGTGGACAATACCCTGACTAAGACCAATACATAAGGACCCAAAATGGGGATTTCATTGATCCATGGTTCATTTAGATTGGGTATCTATCCAATTCTACTTGAAATGCTCATCTTTGGTCTTTTGCCCCAGACACCCCCAAGTTACCTAACTGCCCTTGAGACCCCAATTTTGGCTAAATGACCAAATCACATCAATTGGACTTATAACCATGCCAATTGGCCCAAAGAAATGTTGTATTTGCTTCATAGCAATATTTTACATAAAATTTGATCATAAATTTGCATTGGTAAAACCTTTTGATCATCTAATTTGGTTTAAATCCAAAACCCCAAATTAACCCCAATATTGGCTAACACCCCAAATCTCAACAATTGAATGCCCTAAACCTTAAATTGGCATCCAATTTTTGTTGAAAATCCTTTGTGAGGTCATTT
>NW_018252403.1:46416-46735 GCF_001263595.1 Phalaenopsis equestris
CAACCCATGGTTAGGCTTGATATTTATTATGGGTAAATTTTTGAAAAAAAAAGCTTTTAAAGAGATAATAAGAGGGTTAAATCAATGTACTTGTCATACCACATGTCTAAACCCTATGGTGCCATTTTTACTGCCCATCATAAGCTTTAACCATGGTCCAAGCCTTGGTTAGCCACCCTAACCCAAGATAAAACCCAAGACCGTGAGCCCCCACATGGTTACAACCCAAATTCATGCCAAGAAACCACCTCAGCCCAAATTGAGCTGAGAGCTCCTCTGCTTAACACCTAAGCAGTAGGGCTAACCCCTCAATTGGCCA
>NW_018252403.1:47937-48522 GCF_001263595.1 Phalaenopsis equestris
GTCTAGGGCTAGCTCACATAAAAATTTCAAGTGATTAGGAGTTGTCTTGATCATCTTTTGGAATTTTCCTTGAAAATGCACATTTTTGCATGAAAATAATTATATAAATCAAATTAAATTTTGAAAATCCACATTTTCTCCTCTGATGTCTTAATTGAATTATCAGTAAGGTTACATAAAAATTTCAAAGTCATTTGACTTAAATTTGACAAATTATGAAAGTTTGGACCCTTAGGGACAAAATTGTAATTTTGGATGTTTTGGCTTTAATGAACATTTAAGCTTAATAAAAATGGGAAATGAGTAATTTCTGATATTAATTAACTCATTTGATGATTTGCAATAAAAAATGGGCTTAATTTGTAGAAACCCACTTCACCTTACCAAATAATTTATCTCTAAGCTTTTTGGGACCCAACGAAGGTGTGAAGAATCTATGATTGAGGCTAAACCTCTCAGAGCAAAGTTATAACCTCACTCACTCTCCCAAGCCTTCGAGAGCTCTCCATTTATGATGGCTTGATTTCATAGTATGTTTACCATATAGATGTGTTCGTCTCTTCAAGACGAACAATTTAAAAAAAA
>NW_018252403.1:48690-50332 GCF_001263595.1 Phalaenopsis equestris
CGAATAGAAGCGCGTCGCGTGGCTGTTCGACGGATCCGATGATCCAGTCAGCCCGTGGTTTGAATAAATAAATAGGGGTATTTAATAAATTTAGAAAATAGTCCCTAAACTTCAAAAATCAATATCTTTTCGTAGAAAATTCATAAAAACAAAATAAAAATACCCTCTTGCTCAGTGAGGAGAGGAGAATCATTTGAAATTATTTTCATATTAATTTGATGCATAAATTATTTTGAAAAAATAAATTAGTGTTAGGGGTTTTTCAATTCTCCATTCATATTGAATTATCATCTTAACCCCAAATTTTGACCCCAAACTTTTTATATATTGTAGCCTCTATCTAGGCGCACAATTTGAGCATTTTTCCAAAGACATAGGAGATCTCTAGACAGAGATATTAATTTTCTAATTTTTTATGTATTTTATATTCAAATAATTATAGAAAATTGTATGTGGCTTACAAAATTCTACAAAAATTCATGTAAGTTCCCTATGGCCATAGTAGTCTTAGGAAATAATTTCATAATTTTTAAGAATCAAAACATCACTGTTTTTTAATTAATTTTTAAAAATCATCATTAAATTTAACACTTAAATAATTTTCAAAAATCAAAATATAACTCCAAAAATTATGAAACTTAGTTTTTTGAGTTCTCTAATATTAGGGGGATTTAATAAAAATAAAAATATATTTAAAATAAAAACTCGATTTTTATGTTATTTTTAATTATTCTTAATAATTAAAAAATAATAAAAAAATCATAAAATATTAAACTCATGGAAATGTTCCAAATTATTTCCTAAACACTTAGGAATCATTGGAATATTTTTTGAAGGTCTAAAAATAAAGATATCTATTTTTAAACCTTAAAATGATTTTTAAGGCTTAAAAATATAATTTTCAACAAAATTGTTCTAAAAAATCAAATAAAAATAAAAAAAGTACAAAATAAATTTCTTTGGGTTCCCTAACCTCAGAGAGATTTTCCAAAAATATAAAACATATTTTTCAACATACAAAATATTTTATTTTTATTCAAATCCCCATATATTCAAAAAATTTTAATAAATCACAAAAAAATTCAAAAAACCATGAAATTTTGGCCAAATAACTTTCTGGTCTAGGGCTAGCTCACATAAAAATTTCAAGTGATTAGGAGTTGTCTTGATCATCTTTTGGAATTTTCCTTAAAAACGCACAATTTTGCATGAAAATAATTATATAAATCAACTTAAATTTTGAAAATCCACATTTTCTCCTCTGATGTCTTAATTGAATTATCAGTAAGGTTACATAAAAATTTCAAAGTCATTTGACTTAAATTTGACAAATTATGAAAGTTTGGACCCTTAGGGGCAAAATTGTAATTTTGGATATTTTGGCCTTAATGAACGTTTAGGCTTAATCAAAATCGGAAATGGGTAATTTCTGATATTAATTAAATCATTTGATGATTTGCAATCAAAAATGGGCTTAATTGGTAGAAACTCACTTCACTTTGCCAAATTACAAGATAAAAGAATAATTCCTATAATTATCAAAATTTTGCAAACTTCATTAGCATAAAATGACTTTTGAATTTAAGGGTATAAGTTTGGAAATTAATGATTTCACACCCTTATTTGATAATCAAAATGATGT
>NW_018252403.1:50342-51299 GCF_001263595.1 Phalaenopsis equestris
AATTTTTAAATCTTTTCAAAATTAATACATTCACACTCACTTAGGTCCAAAGGACTTAGTGGTGAATTTAAGCCAATATTAAAACTTGATAAAGAGGATTAGAAAAATCAACATAATTAAACTTCTTTTAAACACCACAAGTCCAATTTGGACTAAAAATTTGGTTAAGTGTCCTTAAATATAATAATTTTGCCCCCTTTAGGGACCTTCACCAACATAATCTTCAACTTAAAAGACAAATGACATTCACCCTATTCTTAAGGATAATCAAGACATCAATATTTTCTGAGCATCAGGATATTCAGGATGAATTATTAAGTAACATAATAAAGTTTAAATGAACCTAATGCCTTTTACCAGACATTAAGAAGGCTGCATGGACCTCCTCCCTACCCTCCCTACTCTTAACCTGGTGAAACCTGGTGAATACCTTAGGGATATATTAAACTTAATATGTTTTACTTAATAATATTATCCTTAAAATTTAAGGACCCCAATACACAACATTTCTTTTCCAGCTCTATACACATAAATGCTCTGACATTCATTTTGAGTTTCAGGTGGTGGAACGAGAAGACTCATCAGGTACACTTTTACAGTTTACAGCGTTTTACAGTCTTTCTTGTACTTTTCTACTGCTTTTCTTTTATGCTTGTACCATCTTATTGCATAAAAAACACTTGGATGTTAAAAATAAAACAAAACCAAAACCAAAACCAAAACCAAAAACAAAATTTCAAACAAAAATACCTCACAACATTTCAAAATATAAAATAACTCAAAATTTAATCACAAACATCACCAAAAATACAACCTCAACTAAATTAAAACGTCTCTATTGGAAGATCGGGAACCCTCGGAGGAGGTAAACTACGGCTGGTGACCAGGCTTCCCACGGTCTAAATGAAATTATGGAACTCATTAAGTTGAGTTTAGTAAATTCATTTGGACTAAGTG
>NW_018252403.1:52312-55922 GCF_001263595.1 Phalaenopsis equestris
ACAATAAATAATCGTTCTAATAATCCGTATGCTAATTATTATAATCCAGGTTGGAAAAATTATCCAAATTTTAGATGTGGAGTAACAATAACTCAAATACTATAAATCCACAATGGGGAAATAATGCTGCAAACCTATTGAGAATCTCCAACGATCAAGGACATCAATCTCATAAACTTATTACCCCTCAGGATTTAATAATTTGCAAAATAAGGAGAAAATGTTATCAATGAAAGAATTGACATTGCAAATGAGAATTCAAATACAGAGTCAAGGAGCTGCAATAAAAAAACAAGAAAAATCAATTAGGATGTATTGCTACTGCACTTAGCAATAGACCTCCAGGAACATTGCCTAGTAATGTTGAAGCAAATCCTAAAGATCAAAAGAAGGAGCAAATTAAAGCTATTCAACTAAGAAGTGGAAAAGAATTAGAAGAAAGAGTTCAACGAGAAGTTGAAATTGAAAAAGATGGGGTGGAAAATGAAACTTATCGTGAAGATTTTTATTATGAGTCAGAAAGTCCTATTAAACTAATGAAAATAACTGTAGAAAGACCACTACTTCCATTTCCTCAAAGATTGAAGCAGAACATATTAAAGTAGAAGTATAAAGATAATCAATTTTAGAAATTTTTGGAAATTTTGAGGAAATTAATGATAAACATTCCATTTGTTGAAGCTTTGGAACAAATGGCAAGCAATATGAAGTTCATGAAGTATATATTTAATAAGAAAAGGAAGTTTGTAAATAATGAGACGATTGCACTTAGTGAAGAGTGTAGTGTTATAATTCAGAAAAAGCTTCCTAAAAAAATTAAAAATCCTGGAAGTTTTACAATTCTTTGTGCTATTGGAGAATGATTTTATCAAAAAGCTTTATGTGATTTAGGAGTCAATGTTAATCTTATGTCGTTATCAATTTTCAGAAGGTTGGGTTTAGAAGATATAACACCTACAACTGTAACTCTCAGTTATATGATTTTTCAATTACCTATCCTAAAGGAGTTATAGAATATGTTTTTAGTAAAGGTTGATAAATTTATCTTTTCTATGGACTTTATTATATTAAATATGGAGAAAGATAAAGAAATTCCTATTATTTTAGGAAGACCATTCCTAGCCACTGGAAGAGCTTTGATAGATGTACAGAAGGGAGAAATAGCTATGAGAATTAGTGATCAAGAGGTTACATTTAATATTGCAAAATCAATGAGATACCCTTTAAAAGAACATAAGATTGAGTGCTTCAGAATGGATGTTAATGAATATTTAAGCTAGAAATATTTCTAAAACATATGAAAGTGAATTTGGAAAAGAATATATAGAATATCAAGATGAGGATAAAATCCAAAAGCAGTGTATGGAAGTGAATACGGAAGAACTGGATTATGTTCAGGAAAAATTTGAAATGTTAGATCAAGCAGAAAATGACAACAGATTTCATCTTTTAAGAAACCCCCTGAACTCAAATTAAGAACAGTTCCTACACATTTGAAGTATGTATTCTTAAGAGATTCATCTACACTACCAGTCATAGTATCCTCAGAACTAAATGATGAACAAGAACAATAGTTGTTAGAAACTTTGAAAAGATTTAAGAAAGCATTTGGATAAACATTAGCTGATATAAAAGGAATCAGTCCTTTAATCTACATGCATAGAATTTTATTAGAAGATCAACATAAACAAACAACTGATCCTCAAAGGAGATTGAATCCTATGATGAAATAAGTGGAAAAAAAAGAAATTATAAAATGATTAGATGCGGGGATAATGTATCCTATTTCAGACAGTGCTTGGGCGAGTCCAATTCACTGTGTTCCAAAAAAAAGAGGTGTAACTGTAGTGAGAAATGAGCATAATGAATTAATATCAACAAGACAAGTCACTTGATGGCAAATCCACATGGATTATATAAATTTAAATTTTGTCACCCAGAAGGATCATTTTCCTTTACGCTTTTTGGACCAGATTTTGGATAGATTAGCTGGGCATAAATAATTTTTTTTCTAGATGGATGCAAATCCGCATGGATTATATAAATTTAAATTTTGTCACCCAGAAGGATCATTTTCCTTTACGCTTTTTGGACCAGATTTTGGATAGATTAGCTGGGCATAAATAATTTTTTTTCTAGATGGATATACTGGTTGTCACCAAATACCTATTACCCCTAAGGATCAAGAGAAAACAACATTTACTAGTCCTTATGGAACTTTTGCTTTTCGGAGAATGCCTTTTGGATTATGTAAACCTACAACATTGCAAAGATGTACAATGTCAATTTTCAATGATTTGATTGAAAAAGGAATTAAAGACATTATGGACGATTTTTCTGTATTCGGAACTTCCTTTGAAACATGTCTAAATTAATTATATAAAGTTCTTGAATGTTGTGAAAAGACTAATTTAGTTTGAACTGGGAGAAATGTAAATTTATGATTGCAGGAGGAATTGTTCTGGGACATAAAATTTCAGAAAATGACATGGAAGTAGATTTTGTAAAAATTCAGGTTACATCAAACCAACATCTTCCTACTAATGTAAGAGGAGTTAGGAGCTTTTTAGGACATACTGGATTCCACAGGCGATATATCAAAGATTTTAAAAAAATTACCAAGCCTTTAATCCAACTTCTAGAAAAAGATGTAAAGTTTGACTTTAAGCAAGATTGCCGTAAAACCTTTGAAACTTTAAAGGAAAAATTGATTGCTGCTCCTATAATTGTTCAACCGGACTGGGAGAAACCTTTTGAACTAATGTTTGATGCTAATGATTATGCAATTGAAGCTATTTTAGGGCAGAAATATGATAAGATATATGATAAGATTTTCAAAGGTCATATATTATGCTAGTAAGACTCTTAATGATGCGCAAATTAACTATACCACCACTAAAAGAGAGTTATTAGCCATTGTGTATGCTTTTGATGAGTTTAGATCATATTTGATTGGAACTAAATGTGTTGTGCATCCTGACCATTCTGCTATTAAATATTTAATGCAAAAGAAGGATGCAAAACAAAGATTAAATAGATGGATACTTCAATGCAAGAGTTTGATTTTGTAGTAGGTTATAGGAAAGGGGATGATAATCAAATAATTGATCATCTATCGAGGTTAGAACAAGAAGAAATACATGTTTTGGAAAAAGATATTAAAGTACATTTCCTAATGAACAACTTTATGCTGTAAAAGGATGGGAAATACCTTGGTATGCTGATATTGTAAATTATATTGTCAGTGGTATTTTACCATATGGAATATGGATTGACAATGGATTGACAAAACAACAGGAAAAGAAATTCATTTATGATGCAAAATCTTATTTTTTGGATGATTCTTATTTGTATATAAAATGTAAAGATCGGGTTATAAGATGATGTGTGCCTTATAAAGAAATTCAGGAGATTATTCAAAAATATCAAGATTTTGAATTTGGATGACATTTTAGGAATGATAATTATGGGACCATTGATGCCCATATTTGAAAAAATATATATATTGATTGCGGTGGATTATGTTTCAAAATGTATATAAGCAGTTGCTTTACCTAGATGTGATGCTCAAAGTGTTTCAAAATTTTTAATAAAAAAATATTTTTACATG
>NW_018252403.1:55938-58009 GCF_001263595.1 Phalaenopsis equestris
AATGCCGAGAGTATTCATTACTGATGGAGGATCTACTGTTAGAAAGTCAACTGTTACAAGATTGGTGGAAAAATATAATATAATACATAAAATTACAGTTGCTTATAATCCCAGACTACTAGTAGTGGAGGTATCTATTTGTGAAATTAAGAGAATTTTTGAGAAAAGTGTTAATCCTAATAAAATGAATTGGTCTACTAGATTAGATACTGTGTTATGGGCATACAGGACAGCTTATAAGACACCTATAGGAATGTCTCCATATAGATTAATTTTTTGTAACACTTGTCACTTATCAGTTGAATTGGAACATAAAGCTTATTGGGCAATAAAGGAATGTAATTTCAATTTGAAAGAACCTGGTGAGAAAATATTATTGCAATCGAATGAGCTTGAGGAAATTAGGAATGAATCTTACGATAATGCAATGATTTATAAGGAAAAATGAAAGAGTGGCATGATCAGAAGATAGTAAAAAGAGAATTTGAACTTGGACAGAAAGTTTTATTATATAATTAAAGATTAAGATTATTTCTTGGAAAATTGATGCCTAGGTGGAAAGGGCCTTTCAGACTTATAAAAGTCTATCCCTATGGAGCAGTCAATATTGAAGATCCTAAGACTGGAAAAATATTTAAAGTGAATAAGCATAAATTGAAACCTTATTTTAATGGTCAAAGACCAAATTTTAAGAATACTATCATGTTGGATCACCCAGAATGAGACTGGGAATGTCGGGTTGATGATAATAAACCAAGCGCTTTATGGGAGGCCACCCATATGAATCTTTGTTTACTTTGATTTTTTAGTTTTTTGTTTAAAATCTTAAATGTATGTTGATGTTTATGCTTTTTTGTAATTCGTGTATTTGAGAAAAAATGCTTAGAAGCATCTTTGTTTGCCTAATATTGTGAAAAGATTGAGAATTTATTTGATAAAAATTGAAAAGGCTAAATTTTGTAACTGGCGCATGATGCGCCGAATGCCAGAGAGCCGGTGCATGATTCACCACAGAGATGAAAAATGACTTAAAACATTTTAAATGACGGTTTTTGGCAGTTTTTGGTGGGGAAATCTTCAAATAACTCCTAAAAAATGACTCTAAGACATATTTTAGGGGGAATAATAAGGGAAGTGTCACCACTTTTCAATTTCTATGGCTTCCTACTCTAGAAACTCCGCTAGATTTGGAATTTTCAATCGAAGAAAGTTCATCAGTCTCGACGCATAGAAATTTCATGATCGAGTTATAGTGAAGAAGAGGCTTATCAAATAGAGGGGATTTGTGAATTGAGGATTCAACATGCCGAATACTCAAGTCGAAGAAGTTATTGAACAAAGGCATTGGGAAGTGCTTTGCTACACTACTGCTGCTGTAGTTGTCCCAGTGGTGAAAGAATTTTATGCAAATCTTCAATGGATCAACCAAGGAATGATCTACTTGAAAGGCAGGTTTGTGCAGTTCACTCCTTTGAGAATAAATGAAATGTTTATGATTAGGAACGTGCCTGTCTGTCACTATGCAAGTCTTACCCCTACAAGAGACAACATGATTGAACTCTACCATTACCTTACCGATGAAGATGCTAATTGGGAAGCTTGAGATGTTAAGAATGTGAGTTTTTCTTCAACATTGTTAAATCCTACTTCAAGGGCACGACATCTCTTCATTTCCTCCAAATTACCGCCTACTATGAAAATTAGTAAGGTCACGGAGGAGAGTGCTATTCTGAACTACTGTATTCAAACTTGAAAACCTAGTAATATTGGAGCCATAATTATAAAATCAATTTTGGGTTTGATCGTGAATGGATCTGCAACTGGATTGGGACATCCATCTATTATTTTCCAACTCTGTAGTCAAACACAAGTACCTTATGAAAGTTGGGAGAAAGTACTATTGCCTTGGAAGTTGATGGATCCTGAAGTCTACCGCAATTGCATTGGAATGGGAGACAAAAATGTTATGGATGTATTAATGGATCAAGGATCTCAAACTTCATCACTTATTCTGCCCTACTACAACTCGAGTGTAATTTCAAAGAGAATTAAAAAGATAGAGAAAGAGGTG
>NW_018252404.1:0-554 GCF_001263595.1 Phalaenopsis equestris
CAAAATCCTCTGATGTGTCTAATGGCGAAGAAGCTTAGCTCAGCCGAGTTAAAACTAGTTCAGTTTTGAAAACCCTAAACGCTCGGGGTCCTCCGAGAAAGAGAACCGAAAATCTCATAATCAGCTCATAATCTCACATCAGTATGAATGGACAACACATTTTTTAGAAATATTCAGGCGGTATTTGGGCCGGGTCGTGGGAAAATACACTTTTTTTATTTTTTTTTAAGGTGGTGGAAAGTGGATCTATCATTTTACAATATGCTTCACATATGACTTATTTTTATTGAAGCCTGGACGCAGAACTTTGTGCAAAATTTCTTCCCCTGCTCGGCCCTAACCCCCATTGATGGTGGAATAGCTGGTCGAGAAGTGCCAGATCTTGGTCGTCATACTTCTCGTCGCGGCCCTTGATTCTTCCCTTCTCGTTCAATGATACACGCGGTGTCGAATTGATTACTGGTTAGATAAGAGATGCAGACCGCCCAAGCTTGGTTCACCGGATACCCGAGCAGTAGCGAGCCGCAGAAAACCTCCTCCCCCCCCCCTTCCGC
>NW_018252404.1:583-14899 GCF_001263595.1 Phalaenopsis equestris
GCGGTTCTTCTGCTCTCGGATTCGATATCGAGGCAGCTGTTAGGACCGCCAACGATAAGGTGTCCGGGACCTTCAACGTGTAAGGAACAACAATTTATGTCTTCTTTCATCACTAGATCTTTGACTCTGTTTTACTTCATGAGTTTTTTTGGGGATGAAAGATTAGGGGTTTTATGTATGGTGAATAAATTGTTCTTTTACTTTTGGATCGCTCTCCAACTTGTTATTGGCTAAGTTGAGGGCTAAGTAGTGGTGAGAGCCACATAGAAATACCAACGGGGAGGATGTTATTCATGAGACCTGGAGGCGCATAGGCCAGTCATAAATGAATTTTTTATTTGCAGGGAAGTCCTATATCTGCATCTTGCAAATTGGAGATAGAACATTAGTTTTCTTGTTTATTTATGCATGCTAATATACTTGGTTGAGTTCGACAACTAGCTTGATGAGAATTTTATTAAATACTCGTTTCATACTTTTTAATACCCTGACCAATTTATTCTTTCTTTGTATCAACTTGATTGTATCCAATGCACTAGAAGGTTTATTGCTATGGGTGTTTGTGGAGTAGACGCTAATTTTGATCAAATTATTAGATAGCTAAACTTAAGTGCTGTTTCCTATTTTTAAATTTAAAAAGGGTTAATGATATGATAGGTGAACCAACGAAACTTTAATGAATATATTATATGTGTGAGTGATCTAATTTTGCTTCATATACATTATAACAGGCTACTTGGCTAAAGCTCAATAAAATTGTAATATATTTTCTTGAACGTGATTAGGCTGGTGTTATGCTCAAATTCAACTCAAGCTTGATAAGAAAATAAATGAGCTTGAATAGGCAATGGTCGACTCAGCAAAGCTCCTTCACAATCCTTAAGTATTCTCAGCATAAATCGTTGCTATTATAGTGCGTGTCTATAATTAGCTTTTGTTACCATTTAGAAGTGGTTCCCATCCATTTGCTCTAAGGTGCAATTGTTGTTGGGACACTCATGGCTTTTGACACCAATTTAGGATTGCTTAACATGTTGGGTATTCAAGAGTGGGGTTAGTTAAGTTTTAGGATGAGAAAGGAGGGTAAAAAGATGATTGTGGCTTAGAAATCAGGTTTCTCAATAGCTAAACGGGAAAAATGCAAATCTGATGCAAACGTGGCAGCGTGGGAGGTCTTTGAACATCTACAAGAGATCATCACATTCATCCAATCTGGCTAGAGGTACACCACCATAGAAAGATTTAAGAATACAACACTACAACAAATGCAAATAGGATCCTCCAAGTGGTCTGACAAGCCCATGGGGGTTGGAATAGCTTGAACTGATTCCTCCTGGACTGTTCACACGTCTCGGGTTAGCTTGGGACTGGAATCAAGAGTGGGAGGTTGATATGTCTCTATCATTCTCCTTGGGTACTATAGAGTTTGCCTTCTTCATTGGAACCTTATGGATCATTAAAGTATGACGACAAAACAACGATGTTGAAAGTAGTAGAATTGCTATAATCTTCGAGCAATTGAATGCTTTATCATTGATTTTTTAATAATCTTGAATGGACTATCAATTATTGGTTAGAGCTTTCTAAACAACTAACTAAGAAACAACTCTTTATTTAGCCTAATCCACACTATGTCGCATTCCTTGAAAACTATGACTTTTCTAGACTTGTTAGTCTACTTTTGATACTTAGTACTATGTTTGATGATTTTATTCTTCACCTACTCATGTAGGGTACGAATATCTTTAATTCTAGCTTTTGCATTAATATTAAGCTTAGTAGTTGTAAATACCTCTACTAACTTCAATACTGTGAGGATTTCGCCTGTACATAATTTCAAATGAATCATGGCCTGTTAATTGACCAACGGACAATGGTGAAAACAAACTTGACCTGAGGAAGTATCAAGTCCCATTGCCTTTTGGCATTGCCTATAAAGCTCTTAATGAGTTTTCTCAAACTTCAATTTATCACTTATAGCTGACCATCGGTCTTGAAGAGCGTTGCTGAACTAATTTTAACTTTGTAGCAAGCTTTTCCCATAAGGTTCTCCAAAAATAATTCAAAAGCTCACATCTATGTCAGAAGTGATGCTCTGGGGTATGCTGTAAAGATGAATTATTTTTGTGAAATGTCTATCATCTGTTTTTGAAAAATGATCTAAAATTACTATGATTGAATCCTTACTCTATTGTGTCCATGGGAGGTCCACAGCGAAGTCCATGCTTATATCGATCCACAATGACTTTGGTATGGGAAGATGAGGATCTAGAACCGTATTTTGCCTTTGGGTCATGGCTAAGTGACAAATTTTGCACCCTCAAGTATTTCTCTCAACATCTCATACCAATCTAGGACAGTAGAAGTTCTCTTTTATCGAGGAAAGAGTCTCGTCCCTACCAAAGTGTTCAACCAACCTTTCATTGTGGCACTTGCAAAATACTCCTTGAGTGAACTCATAGGAAAATATTGTCTGTTTAGTAGAACAAGCGGTCTTCTACTTTGTGGAACTACTCATAAGGTGTATTCTTAGAACAAACTTAAATCTTTTAAAAATCCTCGTTAGTGACATACGAATCTTTCAACACTTTAAAAAGCCAACGACCTTTGATTGCATAGTGGTAATCAACAAGTGAGGATGACACAACTACTTTATTGTGGCTCTTGTTTGCACAAAATAAAAAGTGGAAAGGAACTCAACCCAAGAGGCATGCTTATCCTTCAACTTACTCTGATTGTTCAAGAATCTTAACGTCTCATGATCAATATAGATATTGAAATTACTCGCCAAAAAATAGTGTCTCCAGTGATTGAGAGCTTTCACAATGGTATAAAACTCTGTCGCAGACAAAGTACTTTCTCATTGAATCATTTAGCTTCTCGCTGAAGAAAACAATAGGGTGTTCCCCTTGACTCAACACAACTCTAATCCTCACATTGGAGGTGCCACACTCTACTTGATTAAAATCTGGAAGAGCTAGGAGTTGGGTAAACTGCTTATTCAAAGCACTAAAGGTAGCCTAGGTTTCATATAACCATGAAAACTTGTTTGTCTTGAAGAGCTCTATCAATGGTGCTACAATAGAATTAAAGTTCTTGATGAGCCTCCCATAGAAAGAAGTTAGTCTATGAAATTGATGTACTTGAGAAAATGATTGTGAGTTGGCCCAGTTCAGAATAGCCTTGATCTTAATTGTGTCCATTTTTTTGCTAGCAATTAAAACAATTTACCCAATAATGTGCGTCTATGGTGTCTGAAAGTGACAATTCTTCGGGCAACCATACAACTGCTCTGCATGCAAAACTCCAAGAACCTGCTACTGCGAATTCTGCTCTTTGAAAGGCTTTACACATGGATGTTGTTGAAGTACATAAGCACAATATTTTTGATAGAGGCTCGAAAAATCAGGCTTGTCAATTCAATGAATGTGCTCAGTGCATTGGACATATTTAAGGGAAAGAATGTCCACTCATACCATACATCCCGTGTCTTCAAGGCGATCTTTCACTCATCTCCGAGTCTCATTCGGATTTGGTGATAACCATTGCTCAAATCAATATTGGAGAAAACTTGGTTACTCTGGTGCCTAGCTTAAAGAACATTTTGACTTTTGTATGTCTAAGGGCAATTTAGCCTTTATTATCATTATTATTGGGTATAAATAGGTTTATTATGTTAGGCTTAGATTTATGCATGAGATTGCTGTTGTGAGTTTTAGTTTTAGGGTTTGAGAGAGATTTCATGCTTTTCGAACTGTAGGAATTGGGAGAGATCGCCTACCTTTCAAATTTTAGGTATTTATCTTTATATTTAGATTGAGTTGTTTGGATTATTAAAGAAAAATGTTTGTTTTGCCCTAATTTATATAGAAATTCTTGTCGATTTTTACGTTGGATCATATCAAATTGGTATCCGATTATTTGATTTTTGTAGAACGATAGAATCTCTGCGCACTTGTGAAGCCGATTGCTATGCAGTTGCAATAATTTCCCTTTGTGATCAACAACCGTGATTCCAGTCAGCGGGGAAGCCGATGACGGGCTCGGGTGTGCCATCAGACCTATTGGTGTGATGGAGCTTGCTGGAAAGTGATGAATGTATTGCTGCGTGCCTCCTTAAGGAGCGACTCGAGCTAGGAAGGCAGTCATACAGAGACTTTTCGCCCTCTATTCTGAAGATCACAGCGTACAGAGCTGGAACTTTCTCCTATTCCTGCTTTGTAACTCCAATCTTTCTCATGTTCCTGCTCTGCCCTCGTGAAGCAGTCACGAGTGCTAGTTGGGAAGATGGGACTATAGCTATATGATCGATCATCGTGCGGCCGAATCTCGCCAGACAGTCGTGATTGGAGTTGCCTTGAAAGTGACGACATGATTGATGTGATATGAGATCACGGACTTGCGGAACAGTCACACGATTTGACTTATCTGAAAGCAAATAGCTGGATTTTAAGGTATAAAATTTTTCTTTGGAGGATCAAAAAATTTCTTTGTTGTGATGGCGACCAAGAAAGCTGAAGATTTGAAGAGAAGAGTCAAAGCAGATCCAGGATGGAGGAAATGTTCTCCACCATAGAATGGAGGTTTTCCTTCATGGAAAACCAATTTGAATGATGATTTGAGAGTTTGGATGAGATACTGTGGAAATTATTGAGATGCAATCCGTGAATTAGCCGGTAATTCAATTTGGAAATCCTAATCAAGGGGTGACCAGAGAAGCCTTGACTAAATCGAAAGGGAGTGAAAGAGGTCGAACGAGAGGAACATGAGACGAAGCATCTCACTTCAAGAACCCCCTCTATGGGTTACAATTAGGGGTGAATTCGATATTTCCGATGTAGCGGTTGAGCTGAAATATGGAGAATATGTTGTGCAACAGGTATGGAGGAGCATGGAGAAGAAAGGAGAGAAGCAAGGATGTGATATGACTATGATCGCAGGAGCAAGTTTTACCCTAGATACATAGGGGGAAACAATGGAGGGAGAGAAATTTGGCGTGGAGATGCTATGGTTAGAATATTAAAAATGTCGATCATCAAGAGGGAAGACACACATGGGTGGGTGTACCGGGTGGAGCGATATTTCATGATGAATGAGTTAAATGGGGGAGGAAAAACTCATGGCGGCAGGGTTATGTTTTGGGAGAAAACCTTAGCATGATTTCAATGAAGGGAGGTTAGATATCCAATTTGTTAGTGGGAAGAATTTAATGATTGTTTGTTGGAACATTTTCGAGCCATTTAGGAAGGAGACCTAAATGACCAATCCTATGCCTTGAATCGTTCGGGGACAGCCATGGAATTTCGAGCTACTGTTGGGTCGACTTAGGGGGATTTCTGTAGTGGGACCGAAGGGGAATTTCATGAAGGGCCTAAACCCAACAATCTCCGACTATTGAGACTGTAGGAATTGAGGGGGACGATGAAGCTTGCCTAGATGGAGGACATGAACCTGATGGATAAGACCATCAAGAGCAACACAGATGGAGCAACATACTAAACTGCAACAACCATGGTGTTACCGAAAGTTTAAACAGTGGAAGTCCAGAGGGCGACTGCACGAGACATGAATAATGGGCCACGATCGTGAGTGTCACTTAAGCGCTTTAGAGAGACAAATATTTAAAAGAAGCAAGCTAAACGGTTATGTTTTCGGTGTGATGTGAAGTTTACCCTAGGACACCATTACAATGATAAAAAAATGCAAGTTCTCATAGTGCATGATGAGAAGGCAAAGGATGGAGAAATAGAGACAGTTGTGGTGGAGGAGGAACACTCACTTTTTTTTCCACCTTGAGGACAATTTGTCTTTTTTTTTGGGAAGGGGGAGTATTGCTACACAAGTGTCTCCTAACCTAAGGGCAATTTAGTCTTTTATTATTATTAGTGTTGGGTATAAATATACTTATTACGTTAGGGTTAGGTTTATGCCTGAAATTGTTGTTGTAAGTCTTAGGTTTAGGGTTTGGGAGAGATTTGCTACCTCTCTAATTGTATGAATTGGGGAGATCGCTACCTCTCGAATTGCTGGTGTTTATCTTTGTGTTCAAATTGAGTTGTTTGGATTGTTAAAGAAAAATATTTGCTTTGTCGTAATTTGTATGAAAATTCGTGCTGATTTCAATGTTGAATTGTATCAAACACTTGCTCCATTTATCATTTGGGATGTCAAAATCAAATTCACGGCAACAAAAAAAATTATTATTTGCTTAAATTTACATAGAGAAACTTTTGTTATATTAGTATTGTTGGAAGATGAGAAAAGCTAACTGGTTTGAGAGTTCATTATAAGTTGCATGCACAGGTCATGCTGTTGTGAATTATTGGAGTGCTTATGTTATTGTATTGAATTGCTTGTAATTATTTTAGAAGTTCATGTTTGACAGTCCTAGTTTCCTTTCGTTGTAATCGTAATGTTAAACATGGTAAAAGAAGATGCAAAACTCATCAATTTTTTTATTTGTTCTAAAAGTATGATACACTCTCTTTTTCAACATATAATAGCTTTCACGTCCAGTTTTTTGTCTAACTGCTCAATATAGGGCTTATAATTGTGGTCAGCCTTGATTCATGGAAATAATAGAGCTGCATGTCTACAGCAAGTTGCACTACTATTGATAATCCTTCTTTAATCAGAATATATCAGGAAAATGATATTTCGAGATTCTAGAATGACATTTAGAAAATGGTTGGATGCTACTAGCTTGTAAATCCACAAATTTGGCTTGGCGTATCAGCTAATTTGCTTCTAATGTTTTAATTAGGGCCAATTAATCCACACATTTGCTTGGTGTATCAGATAAGGAAATTGCTTTGATACCCTTAAAAAATTAGTAAAGACTTTATTGATTTATTTTTCCACTAATTCTAGAGTACATGCTAGGTTTAAACGGAACAAAGGATGAGGTGATTCAAATAAACTTTTAATTATACACAAAAAGTAAAAAACAAATGTGTTGAATGAATAATTTGGATGAAGCTACACAAACAAGAAATGAACAATTCCTTGTATCAGTGAACTTGTTGGAGCAAAAAATGGAGGTTTAGAATCCATGAATTCTAATAATATTGATAATGAAACTTTAGAGTGGGGCGTAGTCCTAACAGTTGGTTTAACATCAATAACCGAGTGTGGTTATATCTTGACAAATAGATGTATCAAAAACCATTTTGTCATCAAAATATATGAAACAAGCCCTAGACAAAAGAATTCCAGAAGCCCTCTATTCATTGTTATGTATTTCTCACTAGTTGGAAGTTCACAGAAAATATAATAAGATGATTGGTCTAACAAGATTGTCATTGAACTTAAGCTTGTGCATCTTTTTTTTGTTTGCATTCAAGTTTTTGTCATTGATCTCCGGCTTGTGCAGTTTCTGTTTTTATGAGGCTCATTTTGGCGAGTTGTTGGGGTGCCTTGCACACCACCATGTTCATACCTCTTTTAGTCTGATGGCTTGGTCCACTTCTTGTTAACATATTTGTTAGGTTAGAAGCAGTGCCAAAATTTATGGCTAAGATTCATGCAAATGACGCAAACTCTGTAAAGAACATGGAACTTTAAAGAGATCTACTAGGACCTAATCTTTCCAATGATGAAGGCCATTATTAGAAGTTATAATTGGAGAGATCACCACTATTAACTCAAAAGCATAAAGTCTCATTTCAAAAAAAAAAAAAAAAATTCACAAGGGCGCAATTGGATGATGAGCATTTTTGAAGATCATAATTGGAGGATTCATCAACAACATCTATTAATACAATGGGAATACCCTCCAAATTCAAAAGATGTGTCATGATTTAGAATTGTGCAATTGAGTACTGAGACGTTTTTTATCTATGGCGCGGAGGTGTAAGCCTCAAATTTAAAAATTACGTAAATTAATAAATATTGTATAAACTATAAAATTTGAAGTAAAAAATAACATATTAATACTCTTCTATATTAAAACTTAAAAAAAATAATATATCAACATTTTAACAAAGTAAAAAGTATTAAACTATGTAATATAAGAAGTTAAACGGTATTATCCTGATATCAAATCTTGAAATAAAATGAGTTATACAAATATTAAACTATCAAATTATACTAATAAATCAAAATAAAATACTAAACCATCAAAACGGACTAATCAAAATAAGTTCAACATAAGTTTTTTTCTCTTACTCTGACTGTCCCTCACATAAGTAAGAATATAACAAGTCACTGACATTTAAATATTTTAATTCTAAAAGTTTATATTACTCTTATCATCCAATAAATTTTCACTAAACTCATCGGCATAATTAGTTGCTTATCACACCTTGTCCTCTATCATATCCATGTTCTACCATTCCTCCTTATATTATTCTCATTTATCTTTCCGTTTTTGATAAATTATTATCAATAAAAATATTAATTAAAATAATAACTATGTCCATAATTAGAATTTCAACTACATAAAATTTTATGAAAAAATATTCCATTTATTACTTGCTATTTAGTGCGTGAGGTGTGAGTGTTGATGAGTGAGGTATATTGATATTATTTTTAGTTTTATTTTAAAAAAATGTAGAATGTCTTAAAAAATTGATGCTGTTTTTAAGGTGAGGCATGCCTCAACCTGGATGATTCGTATACCTTATCCTGGGACAATAAAATGTAAGTTTCATTGTTATTTTTTATAAAAAAGTGTTGAGGTGGGCCTCAAGGGACGCATCTTATTGTCTAATTTTATATAAATCATGTATGCTTAAGGGTTCCTCGCCTCAATTATCGGTATGATTTTTTAGTACCATAATCATAGAGGTTACCAATATAGTGTATGCTGCTATTTATCTTAACCTGAATCAAAAGACACTTGTCAGAAAAAAATCTTCCTCACTTTGATGATAGTTTTGGTTATTAAAATTTATAACCAGAGCAGTGACCACTAGCCCGCTACTATTGGTGTCACCATCTTCTTTCAAAAGATAACTCTGGTAAACACTCATGAATCATAGTCATTGCATTTTTTTTCTCTAACATCTGTCCTCTTTATAGACTCACAAGAATATTGTTGAAATGGTAAACCCGTCTCGCAGCCCTTAAATGTTATTTTTATCTTGTAAGCCTTTTATCGACCCATCTCTCAACCCTTAAATGTTATTTTTATCCTCTAAGCTTTTTATCGACATAGTAGATTTTAGTGGGTTTGACTCTTACATTCATAATGCTTAAGCTCACCTTACTTTTTACTCAAAATGATGAACCAAAAATCACTGAGAAATTTATAGAACTTCCACACATCTTTTTTTGGTGTTATTACCCATTAATATAGCATTCTCAACACCGCTTCTTTTAATGTACTGTTTGGAACCCTGTATTACTTATAATCAAACTTATGATCAAAGTAACACATTGCAAATTTCTGTATTTCAGTTTTCCCATTCATGTTATTCTCGTGCCGGGAAAAGCCTAGCAAGTTAGTAGTAGCTGTTTTTTTACACAACACAAAGCTCAATCTATACACTTGCATCAACTGTAAAACCTTTACTCTATTCTCCAGATTATATAGAAGTCATTTGTAACTGATCTAGTTGTTGGTTAAGGCATTGCTTTTAGGTATTTCAATATCTTTTGAATAAACTAACAAGAATCGGTTCCATTTGGTTTTTGTGTTGTCTGCCTCAATACTGGCCATTTGGTTTGTGTGTCTGCTTCAATCCCTTTTTTTTTGGACAGTTATTGGTATTTATAGTTTTGTCTGGTTTACTCATCATCATCATTACTAGCCTTATGCCAACTATTTGATGGTTTTGGTTACTCATCAGGGTCTCAAAAAGTGTAAGAGAAATACCTGGAAGCTTCCAGACTGCTACAAGCAGTGTTCCTTCTGGGAAGGCTCTCATGTACTTTGGATTGCTACTTGCTAGTGGAGTGTTTTTTATCTTCCTTGCATTCACCATGTTCCTTCCAGTTATGGTTATAATGCCTCAGAAATTTGCAATCTGTTTTACTCTTGGCTGTGCCTTCATTATTGGATCTTTTTTCGCTCTTAAAGGTCCAAAGAATCAACTGATTCACATGTTTTCAAAAGAGGTATGCTTATTATGGATGAAGTTTATATAGTCTGGACTCTGTACTATCCATCGCAAAACCTAGCTTTCTAAAGCACTTGTGTTCTGAAGAATTTTGGCTTCTGGATCTCTTAAACAGAATATATGAAGCGTCAGTTTAGTTTATTTTGGTTGGTTTGTAAAGCGCCACTCTTTAATCAAGATGCCAAATGGAGACAGCATAATCATAAAAATTAGGATATGATATGCCATGGATACAATGTTTTTTATTAACTACTAATATGAAATATATAATCATCATACCTGGTGCTAATATTTTCTATCAAAGTGCATCATGCAATGAAGTATACTTTCATTTTTATTGTATAAAATGGTCAAGGATTAACAGATTAAAAACTAATATTTACAATTACATTTCAATACTGTCATATGTGTGTAATTGTCTGAAAAACTTCAATATTAGCATTAATCATTATATGTGATTTTGTCAATATCAAAATTGCATTTTCTATATGAAATTCCCATAAAACCTAATAGGCCATATATAATTTTCAAAATAGCCACACAAAGTATGAACACATAATGCTTCATTAATTGGATTCAACGCACATGGCACCATGATCATTTAATCCCACTAAGACCAATATCTTTGTTTAATAACACTTTCACCACAATGAGAAAAACCAATGTTTGAAAGCTAGCTCATTGATTAAAAGCATGGTTCTCTGTTATTGAACGCCACAACCATGTTGAGGCATGTCTTAATCATGTTGGATTCTCATTTTTGAAAATGTATTATATATGATTTTTATTTTGTCATGTTCGACTCTCATTTTTTAAATTATATTAGATATGATTTTTAATGTGTTAGATGTGGAGTTAGGGATATGAATGAGTTGAGTCGAGCTTGAGTCACAACAAACTCAAGCTCAACTCGACTGTTAAAAGAGTGGCTCAAACTCGAGAGCTCAACTTGTCGTTACGGGAGCTTGTGAAGTGTTGTTGGAGGAAGTCGACATGGAGCTCGCTATAGAACATGCCGACGAGAACAAGGTCTAACCCTGGAGAAGGGAGACAATTGTGGAGAAGACGTGTTTTGGGAGACATGCAACAGAAGAAAGGAAGTCGCAGTAACTCGTTGGAGAAGACGTC
Source organism: Phalaenopsis equestris (assembly GCF_001263595.1). Lineage (NCBI taxonomy): Eukaryota > Viridiplantae > Streptophyta > Magnoliopsida > Asparagales > Orchidaceae > Phalaenopsis > Phalaenopsis equestris. The sequence continues at coordinate 11,773 of NW_018252404.1, forward strand.
AGTTTTCATGAAACATGCAACAGAAAGAATAGATGTAGATAAATTAAATGAGATGTAAAAAAATAATACACTTCTTGCATTCAATGCATCCCATTTCATTATTTTTTTAATAGTAGGCCTTTCTCTTATTAAAAACCACTGCTACAAATTTATTAAGCGAAGCTCTCTTTAAAACTTTATTCTTCAGATTATATATATATATATAATCTTGTGAGTGTAACTTGGCATGATTCCTTCATGTAGAGTTCAAGTGCAACTGCCTATTTTTCAGTGAAGTCATCCTCTTATATTTACATGAGGCTCACCTTTTCTTGTTTCAGTATTTTTCGTTTCTTGCTCTATTTCTTATTCATAATTTGATATAAACTCGTCTTTTGCTCTTCATTTAAAAAAAATTAACTCATTAAAATTTTAATCTGTTAAAAGTAAATTATACTTGTTGGTTGATTTTATGTGATTCTAAATTCTTGCTTGATTTCTAAGATTTTTTTTTCCTATCATTTTGTTATCATTTGTGCTGTTGATTCTAGCATTGTTTTTTATCTGCCTGAAGGAAGTGGTTGCTATTTGGTGGCTTCTGATATGCGAATCCTTTGTATCTTTAAAATAATCGTTCTATGGAAGAAGATATCCAATAAATGCAAACTAAATCTGGCCAGAAATTAAAAATTTTTAGCTTGTTTTCTCTGTTGAAGTGCGAGATTTTCATGGAGTTATCGCGTTCTGTCAAAATTTTACAGCATATAAAAAGTGGATGCTCATGATTTTCTATAACCATCTAGCTTCCAATATTAGTTAACCATATATTATCGGAGTGGATTCTCAGTATGTTTCAACCTCACTTTTATCGGATGCTTAAAAGACCTGTTCTCACATCTTCTTTTTGTCTCTCCAGCAGTACCTACAAGTATAATTATAGGATGTATCGAAATCAATTTACATGAATACTCACCCTTTTCAGCACTAGCCCTGGCAAATTCGTACGGCATATGCAATGATCAGGGAATTATGTATGTATGTATGTATGTATATTTATACGCGCGGTGTGATGTGTATGTGTTTGTGTGTCTCTGATGTTGTTCGTTAGTTGAATCAAAGTAATATAGAGAGCCATTCTTGAATCTAACCAAATTAAATTAGATTTTGATTTAATCAAAATTTGAGTGATCATTTAAATAATTTTGAGTTTCAGACTTAATTATATCCTTAATTCATTATATGAAATTAATTAATTTTCTTGTTATATTTCAATTAAGTTGATTAAATTAGAATCATTCTCTGTGCCTGATCATGCTTGTTTTTGTATGAGCGCATAGTTTCTAATTCCCATCTTCTACTTGCAGTTTCTTCCCTTGACATTGCACTAACATTTTCTGCCGTTACAAGTTTTTTTATATTATAATCCTTTGGAAAGTCATACTAGTGAGTACAGCTTTTGTGTTTACTCCTTTTTTTGCAGAGGCTTCCTTTCACATTGGGTTTTATAGCCAGCATGGTGGGAACAATTTATGTGTCCATGGTGCAGCACAACTACCTGCTTTCTGTTTTCTTTTCTGTGATTCAGGTATTTTGCTTGGCATCTTAATCAAGTCCTGTAGATTCTTCTATGCAAAAATTCTTCTTCTACGCTTCACCACCACTTTTTGAGAATTTGCAAATTAAAAAATGTCTTGTTCTGTTCTGGGTTTTCTGAATACTCGAAATCAAAATTTATGTTGGATCTCAAATCATAGATCTGAAGTAAATCACTTCTCTTATAACCACTTTTCAAAGATGATCACGTAAACTTTCGTTGTGGTTGGACCTCTGTAAAATTTCATCAACATTGCGGATAATATTTTCATTTATTTCTGTTTTCCAAGCGGGATCTCAGCTAATTACATGCTTGTTCAACATAGGTTCTGGCACTCGCGTATTATGCCATATCCTACTTCCCTGGAGGTTCTGCTGGCATGAAATTTCTGTCTGCGGCTCTCATGTCATCCATTCTGAAGTGCTTTGGGAGATGATGCAGAAGCGTTTAATATGAAAATTCTTGCAAAATAATACGTTAATTCTCTGATCCGAAGTTCTTCCTAAGTTCTTCAGCCTTAGTACCTCTCTTCCCATTTTGTAAAAATTTTTTGGAGCTAGTAATTTCTTCCAGATTACCTTAGATTTTCCTGCATTAAGAAAAAATGACCGCAGGTGTTCCTTGGAACTTCCCATAGATGATGACAACGTTGAGTGCTTTAATTGTCTTTTTTCTTACAACTTGAAGAATAGTTTGTGTTTTGCTTTTCATGAAATATCGGAATGGGAAGTGGCGAATACTTTTAACTAATTAGTAAATACTATTAACTAATTAGCAATGGATTGTTTTCAGCCATTTTTCTTCATAGTGGGGTGCATAAGTTTGCCATGTCTGATATTGTTTTATGGTTGTATTTTTTTTTTACAGTTTTATTTTATTTTATTTTATTTTATTATATGCTTTACAGAAAATATAAATGCATTTGTTATGTAATGTGAAAATACTTAATAACTTTTTTTGTTCAGAGTTTTATCCTTTTATACTAATGAAGGTATCTTTCTAGATTTATCTTGCAAGTTTTCAGTAACCCTAATTGTGGAATTACGTTCATTATTATTTACGTTATTCTATTTAGTATTTGCTATATTTTGTCATGGTATAAAAAGCGTAATTTCTTAATTATAGGTATTTATGTTTATTCCATAATTATAGGAATTACTTAATTGTAGGAAGATTTCTTTCCTCTTTTTATCTCTTGTACTCGTCTATTTATAGGCGAATTATCTATGTATTCAGGGAGTAAAAAGGTTATTCAAAATTTCATATGGTATCAAAGCCATCAAAGAGAAGCCTCTCTCGCTCGGCTAGATCACGACCCTTCTCTCCCGCGATCCCTTGACCGAGCGCTGCCCTAGTTTGCGTCTTCCCCGATCGTCCGCATCCGAGCTCCGCTCCTCGTCGCGACTCGCTCTCTGATCGTCTGCCGGCTTCCGGGATTCTCTCCCGCGCCTTCCGCGTCTTCCGCGATCGTCTTCCGCGACCAGTTCCGCATCTTCCGCGCCTTCCACATCTTCTGTGCCCGCGATCGTCTTCCGCGCCTTCCGCACCTTCCGC